>NC_041396.2:97256151-97293651 GCF_900747795.2 Erpetoichthys calabaricus | reverse complement strand
AACATGCTTGTATGCTTAAGTCGCTCCGTTCTCAATTGTTTAATTAATTTTTTGCTGTTCGCTGTTTGCGGCTCTTCCTCCATTTCCCCCTACTTCGTTCTTTTCTCTCGCGAATATGTTATTGCAATCCTTAACGGGAGCGTTTCAATAAACTGATTGAAAATAGTTTTGCATTTACCTTTTTAGTAAAAGGCGAGCTTTTAAGCCTGAGAAATCACCCCGTAAATGCACACGTTTAATTGCACATGTGTTAATATGTATGGTTACACAGTATTAAAAGACAGTGAACAACGTCAGTTACCTTTGTTCCCGCGTTTGATAAAAGGTGAGCTTTTAAGCCTGAGAAATCACCCCGTAAATGCACACGTTTAATTGCACATGTGTTAATATGTATGCTTACACAGTATTAAAAGACAGTCAAAAATTAACGTCATTTACCTTCGTTCCCGCGTGTGACTCGTGCTGTAAATCTCTTCCTTGTTTTTAGTTCACGTGATTACGTAGGAGGCGTGATGACGCGATACGTGACTCCGCCTCCTCCATTACAGTGTATGGACAAAAAATATGTTCCAGTTATGACCATTACGCTTTGAATTTCGAAATGAAACCTGCCTAACTTTTGTAAGTAAGCTGTAAGGAATGAGCCTGCCAAATTTCAGCGTTCCACCTACACGGGAAGTTGGAGAATTAGTGATGAGTCAGTCAGTCAGTCAGTGAGTGAGTGAGTCAGTCATTGAGAGCTTTGCCTTTTATTATTATAGATTATTGTGTACATGTCCTTCTTAAGTTGGCATATGCTGGATTTATGTCCAAGTGTCTGTTGATGGCGTTTTCATCTGATAGCCAAGACTCGGCCAACCCAAAAAAAATGTGTTGCTATATATTGCCATTGATTCTTGTAAGTCTAAGCATTATCCTCTGATGAAGACCCCTGATAGGGGTTGAAAGCTCAGGAATAAAAACTATTTGATGATACGTGATTCGTTTTTTCTCCCTTCGTGGATCTCCAACGGCAAATATATATATATATATATATATATATATATATATATATATATATATATATATATATATATATATATATATATATATATATATATATATATATATATATATATATATATATATATATACAGTGGCGCAGTGGTAGCGCTGCTTCCTCGCAGTTAGGAGACCTGGGTTCGCTTCCCGGGTCCTCCCTACGTGGAGTTTGTATGCTCTTCCCGTGTCTGCGTGAGTTTCCTCCGGGTGCTCCGGTTTCCTCCCACAGTCCAAAGACATGCAGGTTAGGTGCGTTGGCGATCCGGAATTGTCCGTAGTGTGTGCTAGGTGTGTGGGTGTGTGTGCCCTGCGGTGGGCTGGCACCCTGCCTGGGGATTGTTTGCTGCCTTGCGCCCTGTGTTGGCTAGGATTGGCTCCAGCAGACCCCCGTGACTCTGTAGTTAGGATGTGGTGGGTTGGATAATGGAGTAATCCCTCGCTATATCGCGCTTCGCCTTTTGCTGCTTCACTCCATCGCGGATTTTATATGTAAGCATATTTAAATATATATCGCGGATTTTTCGCTGCTTTGCGGGTTTCTGCGGACAATGGGTCTTTTAATTTCTGGTACATGCTTCCTCAGTTGGTTTGCCCAGTTGATTTCATACAAGGGACGCTATTGGCAGATGGCTGAGAAGCTACCTGGCTTACTTTTCTCTTTCTTTTGCGCTGACTTTCTCTGATCCTGACGTAGGGGGATTGAGCAAGGGGGCTGTTCGCACACCTAGACGATACGGACGCTCGTCTAAAAATGCTGAAAGATTATCTTCACGTTGTGATCTTTTGTGCAGCTGCTTCCTGAAACGACATGCTGCACGGTGCTTCGCATACTTAAAAGCTCGAAGGGCACGTATTGATTTGTGATTGAAAAACAAACTCTGTCTCACTTTGTCTGCTCCTGACGGAGGGGGTGTGAGCTGCCGCCTTCAACAGCTTTGTGCCGGGGTGCTTCACATACTTAAAAGAAAAACAGCCCTATTGATCTGTTTGCTTTTCTCTCTCTCTCTGTGACAGTCACTGCTCCTGACAAGCACTCCTTTGAAGAGGAAGATATATTTGCATTCTTTTAATTGTGAGACGGAACTGTCATCTCTGTCTTGTCATGTAGCACAGTTTTAACTTTTGAAAAAGAGACAAATGTTTGTTTGCAGTGTTTGAATAACGTTCCTGTCTCTCTACAACCTCCTGTGTTTCTGCGCAAATCTGTGACCCAAGCATGACAATATAAAAATAACCATATAAACATATGGTTTCTACTTCGTGGATTTTCTTATTTCGCGGGTGGCTCTGGAACGCAACCCCCGCGATGGAGGAGGGATTACTGTATATATATATATATATATATATATATATATATATATATATATATATATATATATATATATATATATATATATATATATGCATGCCGAACCCTTTGCAGAGTGACTTCAAAGCATTTATCTTAAAGAAATCCACAAAATAAATTCTCAAAAATTGTACTCATGGCAATGTTTTGTTTCATAAAGGATCGGTGACATTGATAACGAGGTGTGGTTGTCACGGCCAATAAGGAGTTGTCAAGGGACATGTAGTGATCAGCATTCTTGCCCATGTATCTGGCTTCATTTGTCTGCCAAGTTTCTGCCTGTCTTTTCATGTCTGTTTGTGTTATTTCTAAATGTTTTTTTCTCACTCCATATGCTAATGACATGCATATTAAGTGTGAATGATGTGAATGTGTATGTGATGTACCTTGCTGTGGTATGGTGTCCAATCAAGGGTTGGCTTCTGCCATGCAACTGATCTTCAGAATTAAATGCCAGAATAGGATTAAGCAGGTTGACAGATGACTGACAGGTGGAAAGATGGATTTTTATATGGATTCAAAAAATAGATGGGAAAATGTTTTGATTAACATTTATGAACTTAAGGTTTGGCTTTCTCATTAACTCTGTGTCATTGTTCTATATCATAATTGGACCAAACATTTATTTTTTTCCAGTTGGTTTCTGTTTTATCACTGCTATAAAATAAAATATAGCATTAGAACATTAGAACAATTCTGAAGAGAACAGGCAATTCAGCCTAATAAGCTTGCCAATACTATTAACCCAATTTATACAAATTTACATCAAATCAAATTTTGAAGGTGTCAAAAGTCCTACATTCTACCATTCCACATAGCAGTTTATTTTATGTGTCTATGGTTCTCAATTTTAAGAAAATAAAATTGTGATGTTAATCACAAATATTTTAGTACCAAAATATTTTTTATTTAAATCCTTATTAAGAACATTTACAGCATGCATATGTGATGAAGTGAGAAAAGGTCCATGGCAGTGCGGGTAGGTGTGTGATGCATTGGAACTGTGAGACTGCAGGGTGTGTGCTGACGAAGCAGGATGGGTAGCATGCAGGTGCAATCAGCTCAGCTATTCTCTATTGGCAATCTGCAGGTCATAGTTAAGGCAGATCACACCTGTAAAAAGAGGAGTATAAAGGAGCATGAGAAAGAAAGAGAAAGGAAATAAAACAGGCACTGACAGTTTTGTAGAACTTGCAGAGTTGGTTCGGTAGAAGCTTACTCCACTGAATGATTCCCAGATCGGAACAGTTGGTTGAAGGTGGGGAGATACCAATGTAGGAAAGTGCGTTGGCCAGGAGCTTATTGGACTTAAGATCTCTATAGCAACAATGAAGGCAAGCATGGATACTCTGGATCACTGGCTGAGGCAAACATCCATGGCCACAAAGAAAGATGACCAGGAGCTTGTTGAGATTTAGATTGCTAGATAAATCATTTATGATTTGTACAAATCAGAATATAAAAATGCACATTTCAGATAACATTCTATAAGCAAAATGCCATGAGGCATAGTGGAGTTGCAGCATGCAAAAATTTTTGTTATAGAATGAATGATACTTTGGCATAATGGAGTTTTGCCAGAGGTAGGACAGTGTTTTGTCTGTGAGTGGAGGATGTTCTAAAATGAATAATGCATGGGGGAGATGTTTAGCTAATAAGTTGAAGGAGGATGCCCTAAAATGTACACCGAACACCCCCACCAAAACCCAAGGTGAATTTTGACTAATACTAAACTATTATTGCCGTTAGATGTTTGACCTTTTTCTTAATAATTGCTTTAATTAATGTACTTGAGATGCATGTTAAGCTGACTGGCAATAGTTAATTGGATCAGCATGATCCTTGGTTTTCCTCAGTGTTCAATGAATTTATAAGAACACACATCAAGGGCTTACATATATACCATATGGAATCACTAACGTCCTTACGCACTCCAGAATAAATAATATCTGGCCCTGGTGTTTATATTGTGTCAACCTTTTTAATCTAAGCAGCAATTCTCACTCTACACTATCTAAATCACTATGTATTTAATAGTGCCTGTTACAGCTGGAAAGTTGTTGACTTCTTCAGAAGATAGGTTCTTGACCTTTAGACATAGCAATTTTCATCCTAACTGTAGATATTCACTACTGAAGACATACATTGCCATTTAGAAAAGTAAATGACAGCAACAAGTCAGACTAAATGTGTAACTAAGGAACACATTGCTTAGTTGTTCCATTGTTATGAATTGCATAGATACATGTTTAATCAAGTCAACTTTAACCCATTATGCAGTTTGTACTACGCTGTTAATAAATATCAGATAACTCATAATAAGCCAGTGTGTTAAGTCAACTCACCTACTGTACTTATATTTCTTTTGTGCCCAGATTGGGTGCCTTTTTGTGTACATATCCTTTGGGGTTCTGCTTTCCTTTCTCAGTCCAAAAATATGGTCTAATATGATTGTAAACACTACATTATCTGTTCATGTGTCTGTGTGCTTCTGCATCTTATGATCAGTGCCTGGCTAAAGTTGAGTCCCATATCTAGTGTCAGTTGACGTTTGTATTGACAATTCTAGCTGGTAAAAAGACAAAAAAATAAAAATAAAAACAAAGGGTGATATAGTTTAGAGAAGGACTATAATGTAGAATGTTAAAAATGTTAATGAAAACAGTTGGATACATAAGTGAACAATTATATGTAAATTGGTCTGTTTTCAGCAAGAGAAGATTAAAATGTTGAAGCCAAAAAAACTCATAAAACAGACGTGTGTGGTAACTTAATGTTTTGTGGAAAAATAGCTCTGGCGATTCACATATGAGGGCCAAGTTTAACTGCTGCAATTCATATACTGATAATAGATCCATCTGCATGAAAAAGCCATTGTTATGCTTGAATAGCTTTCATTCTTGTGTTAATTGCATCAGTGTTTCATCTTGATATTTTCGGCACTTGAAACTTATTACTACATTTTTATATGGACTATTGTTGTTCAGGAATGAATATTGGCAAACTACACAGGTAGCAAATTATTCAGTCTGCTGACATAACAGATTCTTCTGTTTTAAATTAAGAACATCGTGCTCTTCATTTATTGTGAAATTGATGTAATTATTGTAACTTAAGCTAAATATTAATTGGAAACACCAATTAATCAATTTTACAGCCAAATACAATATACCTTAAATACAAAAAATATTTTTAATTGCCTAAAAATAGGATTTAACTGTGTGTTTTTGTAGCAAGAAGCAATAAGCCAAATGATAAAGGAGAATTTCATTGTCTTTGAAACATATGGCTAGTTAGCTATGAATAATTAAAACTGTATATTCAATTAACATTTTGCGAGGTAAATTCCAAATATAATGCACACTCTTAAAAATAAAGGTGCCAAACTGGTTCTTAAGAGCAGGGGTTGCCAACTCCGGTCCTGGAGGACCACCATCGCTGCAGGTTTTCATTCTAATTCTTTTCTTAATTAGTGACCTGTTTTTGCTGCTACTTAACTTCTTTTGAATTAGTTGACTTGTTTAAAGATTTGTTCCCCTGAATTTCTTCCTCGTTCCTCTGAATGGCTTCATTTCTTTCCTTAAATGGCACCCAAACAGAAATGAAACGTGAAGTGAGTGTGCCAACAGAAGACCATCTACGTTGGCCTCAAACTCCAACCAATTTCACTCCAACCAGTTGCTTAATTAGGATCTGATTCTTGTTGTTAATTAAACCTGTTGTTTAATTCTATGGCTTGTTGCTGCTCTCATTGTGCAACAGCAGACATTTCTGAAATTTTTGATTTTCTCTTTTCTAAGAGCACTGTTCAAATGTTTTGTGGACCTAAGCAGATCAGCATTCCTGAGACCTTCATCTTTCCTTATTCTCAGATATTGAATGGTGAACACAGTTTGCTGGTCATGTTTTGGTTCATTTTGTATCTTATTATTGTTTGGCGGCTAATTAAGGAAAAAGAAACAATTAAAGGGGTCTAAGTCTTCAAAAGCAAGTCAATTAAAATGAATTCAAAAGAAGTTAATTAGCAGCAAAACCAGGTCACTAAGAAAAGGGTTAGAATGAAAACCTGCAGACACGGTGCTCTTCCAGAACTGGAGTTGGCGACCCCTGCTTTAGAGTAATGTCATAGAAAGAACTTTTATTTATTTAGATCTGTAGCAGGATCCATGCAGTAAATAACCATGAATAGATGTTAACAGATTTGTGAAATACCAATAAGTCATGATTTTTAAGGGACTCATCCTGCATACAATGCCAAAAATAGTCCACGTACCAGAGGGGTACTAGAGAGTCAGAGGGTCAGCACAGCATCTATACAGACTCTGACTTTAATGTCATTCAATATGCTGTTTTACTTTATTTGAAAATCTTTTGAGAATATGTATGTACATGAACTGAATGGAGATACTAGGATGGTTGGTGGCTGGCCAGTTTTACTGGGTCCATCTTAACACAAGTTCAAGGTCAGTTTTTAATCTTGACAGAGGAGGGGACACTGGCGCACGCATGCTGTGGCCGCTCCCCCCTGTCAACAACACTTTTTGTAGAATTTGCCTTAATCCTGCACTTTTTTACGCTTGTTTTATTTTCTTTATTGTACGTATAGTCTGTGGATGGAGCTGACTTGAATTGTATGGATTTGGATAAATTTTTACGGACTTTATGGACTTTACCTTGACTGGGAATAACTGAATCTTGAATGACTTATTATATCAGCTGTGTCTGTCTCCCCTTATTGTTCAAGCCTAATGCCTAACACTGGAGTATGACAAGCATTCTCTGCATTTATCCAGGACTGGAATCTGAACAATTAGTACAGCCTTTGACATGGCACAAATCATATAAATAGTTAGGAAGAAGCAATTAAAGTATTCCATGTTTTCAGTGCAAGCATTCACTTGAAGTAACCAATGACATTTCTCAGTTTTATGAATGACCTAAACACATGGTGTGCCTGTTTTTTAACCATGAAGTGAAAGCTTTGTTCCAAACTCTGCGTACATTTTTATTGGTCTTGCAATAAAATTCTAACTCCTATGCCACACGCTGCTACCACACGATAATATGGTCAAAACCATAGCATGCAGGGGTTGCTTTATGACCATTCACCATAGTGTATTTTCAGGTCAAGCATAAGGAGAAACCTTGTGGAAGAAAGTGTGTTTAATGAGTAATTGTGTAGTCACAGAGTATTCATTAATGAATGTTTTTTTTTCAGTGGTTCCCTTCAACAAATAGTGGAAACAGATTCACTTAGGACAATGAAGTGTTCAAACGGGTTTATTATTTTTCTGAGTTTTTAAAAATATTTTCATATTTCACAAATAAACACTTTCCTATGGAACAAATTTGATAAAGAAAGCAACAAAATTTTCTTAAAATATTAATCTTCAATTTATAAAGCAAGGATATGTGTTGCTTTGTTCATAATCTTTCTTCTTCTTCTTTCTTTCTCATCCATCAGCTGAGAACGATGATGAGGTTTTAACAAGATGTCTCCATTGTACCCGATTTCTTATCATGCCAACAGCAGTTCTCAAATCCACTCTGTAATATTCAAAATCCTCTTTTTCATTTGATTACATTACATTACATAACGTTAATGCTTTTAACATTGAGTTCTAACCAGCTGTATCACTGTCTGGTTTGGAAAATGCAGTATGTCTGATCATAAGCTCCTACAACAGATAGTGCACACTGTAAAAAAGATTGTTGGGTCCTCCTCGCCATCCATTGAAGACATTTTGGTAAAGCATTGAATCTGCAAAGTTTACGGCATTGTGAAGGATCGCTCCCACCCCTCCCACAGTCTCTTTGTCCCAATTCCATCTGGCAGAAACATCTGTAGCATCCGAACCAGTTCTATCAGCTACTATAACACCTTCTACCCATTGGCTGTCTGGACAATGAACATTGTGTTGCCCCCCTGCCCCCAGTAATGAATTTATATGCAGTACATTTGTTATACTTGTCAGCCTTGGTTTTTTATTATTAGTTTTAGTGTTGTTATTTATTAATTATTTATTTATATTTCAAATCATTACTATCTATTTGCTTACCTATGATTTAGTTTAAATCATTTATTTATCTATTATTGTATAGTATAGTTCTTTAAAGATATGGAACAAGATGATCCACTGTGGAAACCCTAACGGGAGCAGTCAGAAAAAGAAGAAGAAGAAGTATAGTATAGTTCTTTACCTATCTTGCTCTTGCCCTGTGTTTATGTATATTTTGAACCAAGGCCATGGGAAACTTTATTTTGTGCCACTGAATGCAGCAAAACCATGTGTGGACTTAATCACCGATCCATTTCTTTCTCTGTTGTCCTCTACTACTACCTACTTCCACACAGCTGTACAATGTTTATGATGGTCAGAAAAACATGCATGGATTTGTATGCTCTGTGACACCAGCTCATCCACTCGTCGCATAATTCCACCTGACTGAATGTAAGTGAATCAGTAGACCAAAACCATGCTGGAAGCATGCACCTCACAACATAACTGAGTTACTAGAATCTTTCACTATAGGAAACAAACATTGGTAGACATCTTTTAGTGTGTACTACCTAATGTAGTTGCCCATTTATTGAGATCAAGGTGAACATATATAATATCATGGATCAGGTAATTATTTCCACAGCTCAGTAAACCAATTGTTTTGTTCATCACACTACCGTATCAGTAATCATGCATGTTTTTAATCAAATAAGAGGTTTACACCTTAAATTCCAGCAATTGTTTTCCTCTTTTTAAAGGTATCAATGAAGTTTTCTTAAAAAAATCTCCATCTACTTTAGGCTGACAGTTACTGCTAACTGATTTGGAGTTGTTAGCTTGTTTTTGCTTGTGTCTGGAATCAATACGCAAATATCCTGAGACATTTGCATTATCTCTCACAGCTGATTCAGCTTGTTTAATCTGAAATAAACTGTAGTCACTGTTCCTCAAGAATTATTACTAGCAATTTAAACAGATTGCAGCTGAAGTTTGAAGCCATTTGTCACAACAGTAAGCCCTATATCTAAATCAGTCAGTCATTTTCTAACCCGCTAAGTCCTGAACAGTGTCACAGAATGCTGGAGCCTAGCACAGCTAGCATAGGGTGCAGACCCTGGACAGGCCACCAGTCCATTGCAGGGCAAACACACACACATCAATCCCAACCACACATTAGAGCCAATTTATGATTGCCAATTCACTTAACCTGCATGCCTTTTGCCTGTGGGAGGAAATTGGAGTACCTGGAGGAAACCTACGCAGACATGAGGAGAACATGCAGACTCCACACAGGAAAATCCCTGGACGTGAACACTGGTCTCCTTACTGTAAGGCAACAGCGCTATCCCACTGCTCCACCGTGCCACCCTGTATTTAAGTCATTGTAATGTATTTCTCAGGCTATTGTAAAAGAAAAAAAAAAATAGATACGCTACTGTGTCTTCCCAGCATTGTTATTCATGGCCTTAAGCATGAGTGGATGATAATAACTTAATTATTTTATTACCCATTCCTCTATAGAAGCATCTGCTTTTAATATCATTTCTACCCTCATTCATGCAAGTAATGTGAAGAAAGTTAAAAATATCAAACATGTATGGTTTATTGAATCCAAAATACACAATGGAAATTTATAAGGAGAACTGAAAATAGCAAAGCAGTAGACAAAACAAAACAGTTGCTGTTGTAATAGATCTCCTTTGACGGGTTACTATTATGCTTTGAGGAAAAAGTAAAAAAAAATGAAGTGTCCTAACAAAGACAGGTGAAAAAATGAGATGAAGAATGGTCTGAAAACAAAAGAGAAGTAAAATCTAGGTGGAATTTGTTACCAAAAAGACCACAAGAACATTCCTCCAAAGTAAAACTAATCAGAAAACTTTGCAAAAGAGGGATAAGAGACAAAAATATACCTAATAAGCATGAGCAAAAATTCAACTGGTATTTATCCCAAATCTAGGATACCGCCTGCACTGTGCTGACATCCTTTATAGGTGGGAGGTCATGATGCAATATGACATGTGACTGTCAGGTCACATGACCAGTAATGTACATGGCAACCATAAACAAAATGGCTATGCTCAAGTCCAAAATACTTAGAAAAGAGGTAACGGTTAAAAAAAAACAAAAACAAAAACAAAATTGATGAACTGATAAGAAAAATGTCATTAGTAAAAATGAAGATTTACACTAAAATATTGTAAAAAGGCAAAATGATCATTATAGCTGCTATAGTTCCTTGTGTGGTCAGTGAAGCAGCACATGTGCTACCTGGTTTGTTAAAGGTCAACAGGGTCTCCTCTATTCCAGTCCTGCCTTCTACCAATATGGAAAAACTGTGCAAGCTTACTGACAGTCAAACTCAGCTTCACTCTATCTCTCTGTTGCTTTAGGGGTCTTAATTCTGGGGCACTCAAACAGACAAGGGGTACTGCTTCTTCTCTCTCTACTTGTCTCTTACATCTATGTGTGGAAAGTTCTCTTTTTGTTGTAACTGAGTTTCAGCCTGTGAATGTAGACATGTTACTTTGCATTGCAAAAAATATTTTTTCTAAATTCTTTTTGAAAAATGAATATGCAATTTTATTTAAAAGAAATATTACACATGACACGGAAATAATATATTACAGTATAACCAACATAATCACATTTTAATGAACTTCATTAGTCAGTGCATATGCTCTGATGTTTTAGGGCAGTGCTGTAGTACACAGTCATTATGAGGGCACATCACTCCCTTTTATATAGAGTTTATATGCAAAACTGATTTAATTCATGCCCTTCAAATATATTTATTGTAAGAGGCTCTGTAAATTTCTCCTCATACTAACTGCAATTTATATGTTGCTAATCTGAAAGTAAACTTGATTTTTTCACTGCGAATGAGCCACCATTTGCTACAAGTTTAGTCGTGTTACATTGTATGACTAATTCCAGATAAGAGACTTACAAAAAAGCTAATTAAATATGCATATTTTACTGATTTCTTTGATTTTTCTATTGATGTGTTACTAAAAAATTCAAACTGAAAGATGAATGAAAGTCCTTGCCAGCTGAGCAGAGTGCAGTTTTTGTAGTGTTTCCTTGCATTTTTTTTTTCCCTGATAAATTTGAATTGTGTGTGTTTAGGCGCATCACTCTTTGATTTTCAAAGCCTTGAACCTGCAAGCACTAACATGTTTTGATCTTCCACTAGTGTGCGTTTGGTGTGTACTGTTTGACTGTTACTGCGGTTGGCTGGCGCTCTGCCCGGGATTTGTTCCTGCCTTGCGCTCTGTGCTGGCTGGGATTGGCTCTAGCTGACCCCCATGACCCTGTGTTAGGATATAGTGGGTTGGCAAATGACTGACTGACTGACTGACTGTTTCACTGTCATCACTAAGTCTAAATGTTTCTCTGCTGTAGAAAGCATAGCAATAGTTGCTGGAAGTCCAGTTAGTTTAAAGGGCATATGATTTATCACTTTTTAGTTTTATTAATATTGTTTTAACTTAGCTTATTAGCAAAAAAAGCTTGTCTACAAGTTAAGTAGGTATTCACTATATGCTAATACAATGGTCGGATAAAGAAATGTAGGCATGTTATATATGACTGGAATACTGGAAATCTTTTCTTACATGAATGATATAAATTAAAACATCTGTATTATAATTTCTCATATATAGGTTAAGTATCCCAAATCCAAAATTCCAAAATACGAAATGCTCCAAAATCTAAAACGTTTTGAGCGCCGACGTTACGCGACAAGTGGAAAATTCTACACCTGTTCTTACTTGCCCATGCCCAGTGTTCTTTCTAATTTATTTTACTGATGAGTGGATGTGAATTATGCATGAGCTGGTCCTTCACTGTGAATGATCAATTTGTTAAATTCCTCCTTTGAATTTCAAGCATCACATCAATACACCATCGATGAGCGAAAACGGGTGTGTTTGGGCGATCATCATGGAGTTCGGGAAATCGCAGGAGCGTTACCAAACGGTTAGAAGTGCAATAACAGCTGCACGGCACTTCCAAATTGCTGTACAGGAGAGGAAGTGAGCAGCACGATTCAAAAGTTCTGCCTAGCACAGCTTAGAGGGAACACAGACTTTGACGCTCTATTGGCACAAGTTTGTTATCAACCATCATCACCATCAGACCTACATGCATTTTTTGCTCTTTGCCTTTTTCTCTGTGTATAGTAACTTTTTTTTATCAATACACAGCATCATAAGTGGAAATTGAAAGCCTGCTGATGTTTGTCATTGCTGTTGCTTAACTGTAGATACAGATTTTCTGATGACGCTAATGTTCAAAAACTGGGTCATGCACATAATTATTAAAAATATTGCAAACAGTTTCCTTCCTGCTATGTATATAAGGTCTATGTGAAACATAAATAAATTTAGTGTTATGATTTGTGTGTTATCACCAGGATATCTTATTATATACAGTATATGCAAATATTCCAAAATACGAAACTATCCAAAATACTTCTGCTCAATCTGCATAACGGTTAAGTTTTTGGCTGAGATGTAAGATTAAAAAGATTTAAATCGATTCTTGACTTGATGTCTGTAGGGAAAAAAGTCCCGGCCTCCACAGTGCACAGATTATTAATTTACAACCATGACTGTCTATGTTAGATTGTTATTTTATCATTCTTAACACCTTAATTAGCACACCTCTTGATTAGGAACACATTTTATTGAATGTAATATTTAGTTTCAGTTTGGCTGAATCCATCACAAATGTAAGTGTTCTCCTTGACTTGGATTGAATGCTCAGTCTTTACATTTCTGTGTTAACAAAACAGGCTTTCATTACATTACAAGTATTGCAGACCAAATCTGCAGAATCTTTTAAAATTAGTTCATTCATTTATATCAAGCTGAATTGATTTTTCTCATATTTTATGGGCACGCTGTTCAAATGTTTGCTTACTTCTCTACCAGTAATTCAAAACATGACAGCAATGACCTCAACTAGAGCCAAGAAGTATGACCATATTGTTCCAATTGTTAAATATTTTCCCTGATGTCCTATTAAGTTAAGAGCCAGTTTTAAAATCTTCCTTCTCACATATAAAGTTGTAAATGGTTTAGCACCCAATTCCCCTTACCTTTCAGAACTTATTAATGTCTATGCTCCATGGTAATTTCAAGAAGTAGGCCTAATCAAAAAGTGTAGGAGGTCCTTATACACAAAATTGCACGCCTAAGACATAACACTTATATGAAAAATATTCCTATAGTATGCTTCTTTCAAACCTTGTTTATACTTTGACATTGATCGTTCATCTCTCATTCTCTGAAGTGAGATTGCTGTAGTAGAATGTTCTGTTGGGCAATTCTGCTGCATTTTAGGATGTTATTTAAAAGGCTGTCCTGGCCACAGATTATTCAGCTTCTGATACTCTGTTGTTTACCTCTGAGTGCTCAATCCTAAACTAAGGACATAAAAATGTTTAAATGAAAGATCTGGCCATCACTTACTTTCAGTTGTCTATAAATAATCCTGAAAGAACAATGCAAGTTAAAAACACTAGCAATTAAGTTCAAATCGACTCAACTTTAGCCTCGCTCTGCTCACTGTTTTTATTACTTGCCTTTTGATCCTCTGTGTCTCAGGGGACACGACATAAATGAGTATATTGTTTCATTCTCTGTCATTTACAGCTCTCTCTTTTGAAAGGGGTATAATATTTAAAAAAAAAAAAAACCAGAAGCTGGGGGTAGAAATATCAATAATCTTTGATATACAAATTACACTAATTGAATAGCTTACAAGACAAAGGCTTAGAATTAAATCATAAGCAAGATAAAGGAGGAAAGTACAAAGTAGTAACAGCTGCTCAATATGCAAGAAAATGGGAATAAGCATCTTTTTTCATACCCCTTGGGGTCAGAGCGCAGGGTCAGCCATTGTACAGCACCCCTGGAGCAATTGAAGGTTAAGGGCCTTGCTCAAGGGCCCAGCAGAGTAGCATCTCTTTTGGCAGTGATGGGGATACGAACTGGAAATCTTCGGGATGCCAGCGCAGACCCTTAGCCTCAGAGCCACCACTCTGCCCAAGGACTATATTGCCTTCTGAGGAAAACAGTGTGAGAAGATGAGGCAGGCTAATGAAACCCAAAGGTAACACATCGATAACAAAAGCTAGAATAGTTGTGGCATTGAGTTTCCAGTAGGAACATACAGTTGTGGAAACTGGATTGAGAAGAAAACAGAATGAAATAAAGGCAATAATTTTGAACTGTGCTGATGGAGAACATTAGTGAGTATATATATGGATAGCAAAAGAGTCAAGTTTAGATCCCATCAAAACTGATTGAGCAATTATATCATCTCCAGTCAAGCTGAAGCAATTGTACTTCAACCATAAAGAATGAGTCCTTAAAAAAGAGAGTCCTTAATTTTTACCATTTAGTAACACGTTATTAACAGAGAAACAAAATAAGGCATTGGCTTCTATGTCATAACACACATGATCAAATACAGCTTACAAAATGAGCATCTAATCAACATTTTAATGAGACCACTATTAGAAAAATTAATAAAAATTCTTGAAGTATTTCCTGGAATGGAATTATAATAGGATAAATAGGGAGAAGCATGGTGGCACAGTGTTTATATTCATTGGTATAAATCTCTATTTGAGTAGTCCATGTATTCAAATTTTCTCCCAGGCGTTGCACATCTACATTCTCGTTTGATTGGTCTCTTCATATTGACTAGGTGCATATGTTAATTTGTTCTGTGATGAAATGATGCTATGTCTATCATGGCCGTCTTAACAGCATTATGGTCCCCCGGGCAAAGCAGTGCACTGGGGCCCCTACCTACACAACCACTCACAGGAATAAAAATGTAAATGGTCAATAAAATTAAACATATATTTATTGTATTGGTACTTCCAACAAAATCAATGTTTAAATATTAAAAAACATGCTGTACAGCAAAGATTAATCAACACAAATGTTTGAACAATATAACATGAGCCTTGAAAAACACAAAAATTTCAACATATAAATGATACTCAATTGGTAAACCTTACAGACGGAGATGGCGCAGTATGAAATTGCTATGAATTATTTATTATTAATCAAGTTCAAAACAAACATTTGCGAAATTTCTTTGTAGAGAATTGATTTGAAGTGATGTTTACATATGCACTTTTACGTTATGTAGTGTGTGAGATCCGTATACATACATGCATATGAGGTTGCAGAGGTGACAGTGATACTAAACCAGAGGCAAATGCCAACATCCACTTGTAACACAATAAAAAAATATTTATAGTTTAGTATAGTATAGTGTTTATTTATTGACAGCAAGTCACAACATACATAGATTAGCATGGAGCCCCTATGCTCGTGGGGACCGCTGGCAGCTGCCCAGCGTGCCTATGCGTTAAGATGTCTATGAATGCTAAAAAGGATATGCAGTTACTCCCTGCGATCCTGTAATTGATAAAGCCATAGAAATCAGATTTAATGGATGGTTGTGATGAATGAATTCTTCAATTTCAAAGTCTAGGAATCTGCATCAATGCCCACCATGCATTTACTCATGCAGCAAAGCCCTTCCATCCCATGCTTCTTTGGTGCATTCGGCATATTAATTTAAGTTAAAAAATAATGTTGTGTAGAGTATATTTTATAAGAAAGTCCAGATTATTTAAAAAATAACAAGGTTAATTGGTAGTTGGCCTCTATAGCACGTTGTACAAATGAAGACAACTGCAAGGCTGCATCTACAGGTAGAATATGTGAAGGTTTCCTCTTCACGTTAGTAGAAGGACCTAACAGAGACAGAAAAATACCTTAAGGTACCATTAGACTGATTCCCTTGTAGATGGGGGGATAGATTATGAGAAAAGACTGACTCTTTAAATATTAAGCAATCTTGGAGTAAGGAGTGAAATGGCAAAAGTGTTTTAAAATATGAAGGGAGTTAAGAGGATATAGTTTTTCAACAAGACCATATGTGCACAGATTAAGGCTAGCTTAGGGTGAATTTTGCACAATTTTTGGGAGGTATGTCTTTACAAAGAAAGCAACACCTAGCAATGTTGAAAGCAACACCTAGGAAACCTTCAAATCTCAACTTCATGATATTTTGAAAAACATTGGTGGCAGTACTAGAAGTAGAAGTAGTAGCAGTAGCCGCAGAGTTGTAATGTGTTCAGAGTACATACATTAGGAAATTTAGAATAGATAAGCTGGCAGGCATTTATCAATGTTGATTTCAAATAACTGAGCACTATTCCAACATTTTGGACACATCAAATTCTTTGATGGCGAGTTTCAAACTAAGTTTTCTTTCTTTCTTTCTTTCTTTCTTTCTTTCTTTCTTTCTTTCTTTCTTTCTTTCTTTCTTTCTTTCTTTCTTTCTTTGTTTCTTATTATTCAACATAATAAAGTTTGTAATATCTGTTCACTCAAGAGTAGCAAAATATCTTCAAGTCAGTTTTTGCAGGTCCCAAAAGAACTGCTGTTTACCACATTACTTAGTAACTTATTCCATGTATTTATGATTCCCTGTGCGAAGAAAAATTTCTAGTCTTTGTGCAAAATCTACCCCAAACAAGTTTCTAGTTCTGTCCCCCATGGCTTTTTGTAGTGTGGAGACTAACACTGCAGAGTATAACACCAGTGTGTTATACTGCTTAAGCTAGTGTAATTCTAATGCACTTTTTAAAGACAATGATTCATTTGAAATGAAACGTTCTCATCAAAGTTGCTTGAACTAGTCAGTGCAAAGTATGAGATTTATTTGCAGCAGTTACAAATAAATAACATAAATACAGGTTATCAAATTTTAGGTTACTAGTCACTGATGGCATTAGAGCATCAATACGTATCCATGGGAAGACACAGTATTCATGAAGTCAGCACAGGTAAACCACACACAAGCAAATAGGGAACAATGCAAGTGTCGCTCTACAAGGTTTTCAAGCTACGCTTAAATCTTGCAGTCTCATCTTAAAAAGAAGACACCATGAGAACTTTGGAACTCTAACGTCTTAATTTAATTTACAAATTTAACAATATAGCTAGCATGGTGGTGTAGTTGTTAACGCTGCCTTCTCACATCTCTGTGTTCCACTGTTTAGTTCCCAGTTAGGACCCACTCTTTGTGTAGTTTGCTCATTCTCTCTGTTTCTGTGGGTATTTTCACTTTGAGCTTTCCTTTCCTTTCACAACCTAAATAACATACAAATCAGAATTGCCCTAATAAGAGTGGGAGTTTGGGTGTTTGGGCTGTGGAATTGACTGTAGTTTTATAATACTTCATTTCATAATAATGTATATTGTTGAGCTTGAATGGTTATTATCTGCATCAATATATTTGAGTGATAATTCAGGAGAACAAGGAGGTAACAACAAATATGTATGGTATTGTCTTGTTCAGGTGTTAATGGGACAGAGTGTAGCTCCTTGTGACCATATAAAGGACACAGAGAGCATGAACAAAAGTGAGAGATAACTACTTTTATAAAATTATGAAATCAATTTACAATATTCTAAATATTTCCACATTGGTATGATTATTGCTTGGATGACACCTTTATTCAAGGCAACTTACAACATCTGAGATTTACAAACGGTTACATTTCTCTTTCCATTTGAAGCACAGGCAGTTGAAGTGACTTGCTCAGGATCACAGTGTCAGTGGTGGGATATGATCCCACAGCCTCAGGGTTTGAAGTCCAAAGTCTTATCCACTACTCCACACTGAATGATATGGTTATGTTGGGTCATCAAAAAGGCTGTCTTTTGATCATCTGTGTCTCAAAGGGCATGACATAAATGAGTATATTGTTCCATTCTCTGTCATTTATATCTCTCTGTTTTGAAAGGGGTGTACTGTTTTGAAAAAACAGAAGCTGGTGGTAGAAATACCAATAATCTTACATATATAAATGACACCACTTGAATAACTTACAAGACTAAGGCTTAGAATTAACTCATAAGCAAGATAAAGGAGTAAAGTGCAAATTGTTAACAATATGCAGAAGATGGGAGTAAGTCACACTGACTTCATCCACTAAGTGAAGTTAGATAAGTAAGTTAAGAAACATTATAAAAATGATACTCTTTAGGCGCAGAGATTCACCTATACAGGACTATATTGCCTTCTAAGGAAAACAATTTGAGAAGCTTAGGCAAGCTAATGAAAGCCAAAGATAACACATTGATAAGAAAAGCTAGAATAGTTGAATCATTGCGTTTCCCAGTGGGAACATACAGCTGTGGAAAACGGACTGGCAGGAAAGCAGAATGTAATAAAAGAAAAACTCTTGAACTGCGGTGATAGAGAAGATCAGTGGGTGTATATGGATAGCTAGAGAGAGTAAAGTTTAGAGCTGATTGAGCAATAGTATCGTCTGTAGCCAAGCATGTACTTCAGTCACAACTTGAAAAAAAAGTTGTCCAGGATTTCAGTGTTTAATATATCAGTAAAATGGAGACATTCAACAATGTTGTTTATATTAAAGTATGTAAAAACTTTGACATCTTTCTCAAGCAGGGCTTTTATTGCAACAATTAGTCAGTTAGTCAGTCATTATCCAACCTGCTATATCCTAATACAGGGTCACAGGGGTCTGCTGGAGCCAATCCCAGCCAACACAAGAAACAAACCTAGGGCAGGGTGCACACACCCACACACTATGGACAATTTAGGATCACCAATACAATTAACCTGCATGTTTTTGGACATGCAAACTCCACATAGGGAGGACCCAGGAAGCGAACCCGGGTCTCCTAACTGCGAGGCAGCAGCACTACCACTGCACCTACGTGCCGCCCTGCAACAATTATGAATGAGTAAAGTTAGTTGCATCACTGAGATTACTTCACATAAGATGAAGAGGGACCACCCTTGTATCCGTGCTTCTATAAAACTGGGCCCCACTGAAAATGATCATAAGTAACTGACATTTTCCTTCCATAAAATGTTTTTCTCTCCATCCGATCAATGCAACGATCCGCAAATAAGTCTACACAACTACATGTAGAAGTTCAAGATATGTTCACATTGACCTCTTCAAAAAATTAAGTTACATTTTGCAAAATCCTATATTGTCATTTGTATTTAATAACATACTACATTATGAAATTAAAAAAAAATCTTATTTTAACAAACCTTTATTATACAGAGAGTTGCATAATTTGGTATAAATTTATTGAGAAGTCAAGCAAAATGACACCTTTCATTGGCTATTTTAGTTAGCCAATAAAAGGTGTCATTTTGCTTGACGTCTCACTACATTCACAATGACTAACACTTTAAAACACCCTAGTACTGTATAAATTTTAAAAAATTTGTTGTGTCATGGATTGTATTGTATGCTGTGTTCTATTTAAGAAATAGTTTATTTGAGCCTTTATTTTATACTCAAACATCTGGCTTACAATGGAGTAACTGGAAGTGAGGAAGCGTTGCATTTATGTAATATACCAGTCATCTGTGGTTATTTAAAGTGACAACAGACCCTTCAATACCTGAAATTATATAGCTGGGCACAAAAGACCCATTTCCTTAGTAAACTGGTTCCTCTGTAAGCGCCTCATTCAGAATATGCCTTAAGGTTACATGATGTCATATTTCCTTTTCTTTTTTCACTCCAGCAATGACACACTGTTTCGAATCAAACTGAAAGAGCTTTCTTTGGTTGTAAAGGACCCTTCCGAGTCTCAGAATAAACACCTGTTTTTACTTTTAATGGCAAGGGCAACCATGCACACAATGAAATAAATGTATATCGAAGAAAAAGAAAATGTCTGCTGCCAGGCTACAAGATTGGAAAATGTATAGTGAAGGAAAATTAAATTAGTGCATAAAGTTTTGGCAAGGGGCTTCAATTGTTTCCATGTGTATAGATTACAGGCATCACCAAATTCAGTTTTTATTCAGCAAAACCAGTGTTCTGGCTGTTTAGCAAAAGCATCATTATCTTCGGGGAGAAATATTCAGACCCTCCCAAGAGTTCTTTTGAGATGAGTGAACTAAGTGGAGCAGAAAATTGTCCTTTCTGGGGTATAAACTTTGTTAACAATATCCATCAAAATTTGTATGGATATTATTTTCTAGATGATCGATTTTATTTTACTGACATGTCATCTGCAATCACTTCCATGAAGAAATAATACTTGTAATCCATATTATTTTTTGTCAGCCTAAAGTAAGCTAAAAAAGAAAGATGCTGCAAAAACATTTAATGCTATATATTTTTTTGCCCAAATAACATTTCAATTGTTCCTCGCAGCAAGCCCTTTGAAAATCTTCTAGGAATGAGCCTTTGGAAAGTGTTTCACCCGTGCATTGTGAATCCTGGAAGCCTCAAATTGGATTAGTTGACCTAAAAAGACCCAAATAATAGCCTTTAGGACACATTGTCTGGAAACTAATTGAAGGATATGATGTCCTTTTGGTATGCATAGAAACTATCACATTACTAGCTTTTCACATTGTTATAACTAAAGCAGACGCATATACCCAGCCGTTTATCATAAATGGTAACATATCATATAATATGTTCAATGAATTGTCAAATGTCTTCGGAGTTATCCTACATTAAATGAATGGCCTTTTTGAAATGTGGATGTGTCTGTAATATTTAAATATTTTAGTAACACTTTAGAATAGGGGGTGACCTATCAGTCAAGTACTGGTATGTATGATCTTTTTTGGCCTTTTTATGACTAACAAGGTACCTGTGAAAACTGAACTGGGCACTGCCTATGCATTTGTTAGACACTTACTTCTGAATAGCAAAACTTTAACAATAGCTAAGCTTGTGTTATGTTGCAGTAAGTGGCTCATAGAAGCACTACATCAAGCCCTGAACAGTACTATTCTAGAGGGATACACATTTTCCTTTACTGATGGACATTGTGATTTATTCATTTGATCGATCTAATAACTTATACATTTGGGATCTTCCTAACAGGAGATATAATTTAGTTTAAAAATTATCTGGGAAATCATTTTCACAAAACTGAGCTACCCTGCAGCCTCGCCAACAGTGACTGCTACAAAACTGTAAATCTGCAATGTGATCTTATTTATTACAGGGAGATTCCAGGCTGTTGTATCAGCTGGATCTGTTAAAGGTAGTAATCACTTTGGTTGCAGGATTATGCCCCAGGGATACACCTTTTTCTCTTGCAGCAGATGTTTCCTTTTGATACTGAGTTTCTGCTCTACCACAAAAGTCATGGATTGATAGTTACCTCACTTGTAAACCTCATAATCAACAGACCCCAGAGGGAGGAAACATACGATAAACAGAGGTCAAAGGGCAGGCTGGTTACCACAGGCACTTCAAAAGCATTCCACAGCCACAGCAGAAACTCGCTGACCACATTAATTTACTGGAAAGAAATATTAAAAATAAGATGAGCTTTTTCTTTTTCCTTCTATAAACATATTTTTACTTATGTACTGCCAATGTGAATAAATCAAAAATGATTTGTTTTAACTTCAAACGTATTATGCTGTCAGATATCCCATTGCAGGAAAAATACATTCTGCCTCTTACTGTGAAATTATTACTGTTTTCAACATCAAAATTTTAAATAGTATTTAAAAGCATCTTAAACAAGTCATAAACTTTAATATGTTATTTTAAAGAAAATAAAAATTACAGAATATATCAGTAAATTAAAAAAAATATTTCTTTTACTGTAATCTACTATATAATAAAACAATAAGATCTTTGTGTCCAGTCCCTCTAAGCAACCTGATTGGTGAGTTTGGCTTTGGTGTGATTTGTCAATATGGCTTTGGTGATGCAACGAAAGAGGAAGTGCGAGTGTGAGACACACATGGAGGAGTGAAGATTTATAAAGCCACACTGAGAGAGTTGCCTTCAAAGATGGTAAGCCGGAGATTAGAAAGGCGCCTCAAAAATAATGAGAGTCTGAGAAGCAGGCTTTATGTGAATGTGCTGGAGAGAGAGGGAGCACTGATTAAGAGACGTTCAGACACACGTGGATACTGAGAAAAGGTACATGTAGGGCAAGAAGTAGCAAATATTTTTTAACTACTTTATTAGCAGTCTTCAAAAGTTTTCATGACATATCTATCTATCTATCTATCTATCTGCTTATAAAAGTACTCAACGGTTTGAAGTTTTCTCTTTTTATTGTTATACAACATTGCATCTCAATCTACATAAATACTCATGCAGTCAATTATTTTCTGTTTTATAATTGTAACTAGGAAGCACATGGGCCTCCGTTCTTCAAATAAAATTTGTTCATTTAGAGCAAGCTGAACTTTTCCATTCTCCCAAGACAGTGTTTTGTTTTCACTGTAAAAAAAAATGCAGCTTCACAGAAGTCATTTAAATTTAATTTTCCATGGTAGCCACAACCTCATATTTTTTGACTTTTCAGAACATTATCTGGGCACAAGCTTTCGATTAAGATCAAGACCATGGTTCAGGGCCTAGTAGTTTGTGAGTATCAGCAGCTTGCTGCACCATACTATATGTGCTTGAATTTCAGTGCATACCGCAGCTGTCATTCTTCTTCTTTCTATCACGTAATCAGCTTCTGCAGTTTGCATCACACTTACTAGATGTCACCACTTTTCTTTCTTTTTCTACCATGTCACCTACTCAATCTGTTTGCTGTAAGAAAAAATAAAACCCCGATAACTTCCCAGAGGATGCCCCTACCCATATTTTTTGATTCACCAGCATGTATCATCATAAGCTTTTGCTTAAGACCAATAACAAGGTTTCTTTTCCTAGTGGTTCATGAGGAATCATGTGACAGACTGACACAAGCCTTGGGATTTTATAGTTATCTAGATTAATTTAGACCACTTTGCAGAGATCTGTTTCTACTTTAACATTAAACATTTTTTTCTGTTGGCCAATGTCAAAAAAAAACCAAATTAAATTCACTGGGTTTCAATGCTGTATAACTTCCAAGGGATGAAAATGTTTTATAGCTCTCTAAGAAGCCATCCTTCTACAGTGCTCAATGTGTACAATGCCCATAGCCAACAAGCATTGGTATGGACTATCATCTGTTCAGTATCGTGTAACTGATTGTTGCAGAATAAACAAAGCCATTTTCTAGGTCCAGAGCAAAGCCAAGCAAAATGACACCTTTTAAGGGCTAACTAAAAAGATTACAATATGCAAGCTTTCGAGGCAACTCAGGCCCCTTCTTCTTCTTCTTCAGGGGCCTGAGTTGCCTCGAAAGCTTGCATATTGTAATCTTTTTAGTTAGCCAATAAAAGGTGTCATTTTGCTTGGCTTTTCTCTTCATTCATAATGGCTAACACGGTACAACACCCTAGTACTACTAGGTCCGGAGCTAAAGTTTTTAATACTATGATTCAAAACCCCAAATAGTCTTCCTGAACATGTATTTAACAACATGCACCAGAGACATCACAGTTTAACTGAACAGAGGCGTTAATTTTCTTAGATATACTTAAACAGTTTGTCGTGACAACTTTTTCAATCTGTTTTTTTTTCTTGATTTTTGAATGCTTCACTGGACCAAAGAACAGCTGCCAAGGCTGAATAAGATTGTTAAAGTATGTTCTTTTGATCTTACTTATGCTTTCCTGTAGTGATCAGTACCAATAAATCTTCAGCATTACAGACAGCAGAGACATTCCTGTTTGTGAGCTGTCTGTGGTCAGAGGCTGGCAAAAGCAGAGCAAAGTCCACAGTCTGGTGCTCTAAGCACTGTTGAAGCTAACTTTGGAACATTCTATTTTTGCACCAAGAAAATACAGTACAACAGGAGACAGGGAAAAGAGACAAGGATAACAGAAAAACATGAAAAACTGAACAGTTGCAAGGAGGCTAATACAGTGCAAGTGAAATTTCATCTAGGGATATTTAGTGAGGGTGGCACGGTGGCGCAGTGGGTAGCGCTGCTGCCTCGCAGTTGGGAGACCTGGGGACCTCGGTTCGCTTCGCGGGTCCTCCCTGCGTGGAGTTTGCATGTTCTCCCCGTGTCTGCGTGGGTTTCCTCCGGGCACTCCTGTTTCCTCCCACAGTCCAAAGACATGCAGGTTAGGTGGAATGGCGATTCTAAATTGGCCCTAATGTGTGCTTGGTGTTTGTGTGTGTCCTGCGGTGGGTTGGCACCTTGCCCAGGATTGGTTCCTGCCTTGTGCCCTGTGTTGGCTGGGATTGGCTCCAGCAGACCCCTGTGACCCTGTGTTCGGATTCATTGGGTTGGAAAATGGATGGATGGATATTTAGTGAGTTTTTTTGTGAAAATATTTTGTGAATTTCCCCTTGGGATTAATAAAATATCTATCTATCTATCTATCTATCTATCTATCTATCTATCTATCTATCTATCTATCTATCTATCTATCTATCTATCTATCTATCTATCTATCTATCTATCTATCTATCTAGTTTGCTAGTCAGGTTAGGAAAGTCTACCAGTCAATGAAGCACATGTACAAAAAGCAAGGTTCCCTCCAGGGAGGCTGGTTGCATCTTGTTTTGCTTTAGAGAATAGTCATAGATCATGACACTCAAAAAGACATATCAACAAAGCTGTACACCATTAGTTAGATATGTTGAGTGGCTACAAAACCAGGTAGTTCGATGGCAGGGAAATAGCGAGACTTTTCTTGGAAGAGATTTTCTTTGAATATGAGTTTTTAGTTGTTATGTCTATTGTTGTCAGAATGCATTCTCGGTCAAAAAACACCTTGATTGGGTTCAAGTAGACACTATTTTAAAAATCAAATACAGTACATAAAAAGGAAGTTATAAATATAAGTAAATAAAAGTATGTCAAAATCTTTTATTTTGACTACTTGAAATGAAATGTATTGTGCATGGTTTAAAGTATTGGTAAATTAACAATATCGTCAATCAAAAATAGACCTCACTCTAAAACTGAGGAAGCACAAATGCTGCTGCTACTATTATTTTTCACATGAACACACCTACTGTTCTTAAACATAGTTATGTTTCTGTTAGTTTCTGTCTTTGCTGTGAATATTGCTTACAATATATTAAATCACAAAGATACACAGGCAAAGCAGGGAATAAAGTCCAATTACCTGCCCAAGTGTGTTTTTAGTCATCACGTAAGATCAATTTTTCTACAGGTGAAAGAATGTGAAAGATACATTTGTTATTGAAATAATAACTCACCACACTTGTAAACCTCATAATCAAATAATGACTTGAAATGATTAGCTATTCATTTAATATTTTAAAACTATATGATTAACAAACAATAACATAGCCTTTATTTTATTGTACAATGTGTAACATAATGCAAACAATTCAATAGCCTTCATTTTAAAATGTAGGTGCAATGTACAAACACTAAAGTGGATGGTTACATACAGCACATATGATGCACAGATAGATAGATAGATAGATAGATAGATAGATAGATAGATAGATAGATAGATAGATAGATAGATAGATAGATAGATAGATAGATAGATAGATAGATAGATAGATAGATAGAGTGCATCCGGAAAGTATTCACAGCGCATCACTTTTTCCACATTTTGTTATGTTACAGCCTTATTCCAAAATGGATTAAATTAATTTTTTTCCTCAGAATTCTACACACAACACCCCATAATGACAACATGAAAAAAGTTTACTTGAGGTTTTTGCAAATTTATTAAAAATAAAATAACAGAGAAATCACATGTACATAAGTATTCACAACCTTTGCTCAATACTTTGTCGATGCACCTTTGGCAGCAATTACAGCCTCAAGTCTTTTCGAATATGATGCCACAAGCTTGGCACACCTGTCCTTGGCCAGTTTCGCCCATTCCTCTTTGCAGCACCTCTCAATCTCCATCAGGTTGGATGGGAAGTGTCGGTGCACAGCCATTTTAAGATCTCTCCAGAGATGTTCAATCGGATTCAAGTCTGGGCTCTGGCTGGGCCACTCAAGGACATTCACAGAGTTGTCCTGAAGCCACTCCTTTGATATCTTGGCTGTGTGCTTAGGGTCGTTATCCTGCTGAAAGATGAACCGTCGCCCCGGTCTGAGGTCAAGAGCGCTCTGGAGCAGGTTTTCATCCAGGATATCTCTGCACATTGCTGCAGTCATCTTTCCCTTTATCATGACTAGTCTCCCAGTCCCTGCCGCTGCCATCACCATGCTTCACTGTAGGGATGGTAATGGCCTGGTGATGAGCAGTGCCTGGTTTCCTCCAAACATGACACCTGGCATTCACACCAAAGAGTTCAATCTTTGTCTCATCAGACCAGAGAATTTTCTTTCTCATGGTCTGAGAGTCCTTCAGGTGCCTTTTGGCAAACTCCAGGCGGGCTGCCATGTGCCTTTTACTAAGGAGTGGCTTCCGTCTGGCCACTCTACCATACAGGCCTGATTGGTGGATTGCTGCAGAGATGGTTGTCCTTCTGGAAGGTTCTCCTCTCTCCACAGAGGACCTCTGGAGCTCTAACAGAGTGACCATCGGGTTCTTGGTCACCTCCCTGACTAAGGCCCTTCTCCCCCAATCGCTCAGTTTAGATGGCCGGCCAGCTCTAGGAAGAGTCCTGGTGGTTTCGAACTTCTTCCACTTACGGATGATGATGGAGGCCACTGTGCTCATTGGGACCTTCAAAGCAGCAGACATTTTTCTGTAACCTTCCCCAGATTTGTGCGTCTACAGACAATTCCTTTGACTTCATGCTTGGTTTGTGCTCTGACATGAACTGTCAACTGTGGGACCTTATATAGACAGGTGTGTGCCTTTCCAAATCATGTCCAATCAACTGAATTTACCACAGGTGAACTCCAATTTAGCAGCAGAAACATCTCAAGGATGATCAGGGGAAACAGGATGCACCTGAGCTCAATTTTGAGCTTCATGGGAAAGGCTGTGAATATTTATGTACATGTGCTTTCTCAATTTTTTTATTTTTAATAAATTTGCAAAAATCTCAAGTAAACTTTTTTCACGTTGTCATTATGGGGTGTTGTGTGTAGAATTCTGAGGAAAAAAATTAATTTAATCCATTTTGGAATAAGACTGTAACATAACAAAATGTGGAAAAAGTGATGCGCTGTGAATACTTTCCGGATGCACTGTAGATTGATAGATAGTAGTTAATTTTGTTCCAAGGCAAAAGTTAGCTTCTCCTTAATGAGCACAAGAAGTTTAATGGTATGTGTTACGAAAATAGATAGATATTTGCAATAGGATACATCCTCAGGGCTTTGGCCAGGTAAGCAATACCACCAAAGGACATGAGAGGGCTCCTTTGATAACACAAAAATATTTTTTTATATCAAATCAAAGGAGAAAGGATGAATGACTAGCTTTTCATGTGTTTCAAGCACAATCGTTGATGTAATATACTGTACTATTAAGGGAGGCATTTGTAAATCACAATCAAGATTCACAGTGGTCATTGTGGGTGAAGTCTGCTGGTTTTCTCCATGTCTGCCTGATGATTTTCTCCAGGTACTCCAGTTTTCCTCCCTATGTCAAAGACAGTCAAACTTGGGTAACTGACAACTTTTAGATTGTCACGGTATGAATGAGTACAGACAGTGATGGATTGGTTTCCTTCCTTGTGGCTAATACTGCGGGGTTAGGTTCTGGTCTCCATGAGCCTGAACTAAAATTAATTGGTGATGGATGGATGGATGGATGGATGGATGGATGGATGGATGGATGGATGGATGGATGGATGGATATAATAGACATTTAGTTTTCATATATATTAGAAATGCAAGCAGCACACCATTTTAAGTAATTTGTCTTCTAGCACATTGCATTTCATTTTGCTCTCAGTATTTAGCTCTGTGTGCCAATGGATCACAGGTTTAGAGATGGATATGAATAGAACATGCAAAGCAGTTAATGTGAAATTTGTTTACTGTAAGTTTCAAACTCAATATAACTGTGTTTTCTTGGAACCAAGGAGACAGCTTGCAGTGCCACAGTGGCAACTCACATTTAAATGATATAAAACTGAATATTTAAATTATTTTTTAAATTTCTTTTGTCATATTTCAGATTTGCATATTGTCATCACCAAGGTGTGTTGCAGCACCACAAACCCCATACACAACCTCACAGACACAAGTCCTGATATAAATAAAAGGTTTATTATTAATGATACCTTACTGAAAGGCTTCAAAAATGGCACAAAGCAAACACAATTCTTCTCTCTATCCCTTTGTCTTCTCGTCCATGCCTTGCAGGCAAGCTTTGTCCATCCTCCACACCTAAGTTGAATGGATGAGGTTGATTGGTTTCTTATTTTGGACTCTGGAATAGTTCTGGTGGTATGGCATAGAACAATGGAAGCACTTCCAGGTCAATTGGAAGTTCCACATAATAGGGATTATGAATCCCATCAGCTCCCCCTGGTGGCCCCCACGGAACCCAATAGTGCTGCCTCTTTGGAACTACAAGTCCCAGCATTCCCTGAATGTGTTTGTGTGGGAATCTTAACCCAAGGCGGCTGCCATCTAGTGTACTGGGGGAGAAAATATGTAGCAGTGCTCATCTCCCTCAGTCCTGTCATTGTACTGGCCTCCTGGCCAGGTAAGAATCCTTGTTCAATCCCAGTTATGATGCCAGTCCACGTGTGCCATCCATTACAATATTTTAACATTTCTCTCCCTTTTTGACACCATTTTGGGGCTGCCACATTTAGAGGAGTTTGAGCTTTTGCAGACAGGTATTCCTGGGGTTTGCACTGGTTAATTTAATTCTCTTGAGGCAAAGCAGTCAGATTTGCAAAAACAAAACTTCTTTTTTAGCCGTTGAAATGTGTTTATTTAAACCTAGGACCTGACAAAGGATCTAGTCATATGGTAAGATCATATTCATATTAATGAATCCCAAAACATTTCTGGAGGTGAACGCATGATAGATTTGTCCATTTAATTTCTTCGTCATGTGCTTGTTTTTTATTTTCTATTAAACTTGCTGAACACCCTCACCTCACTTCCTTCTGTTGTAAAACCTTACATAGTTCTGGTCATAGTCATCTGCTGACACTTCAGTACACCACAGACCTTCTAAATCCTTTTCTCTGACTTTGAAAACAAGAGAGTACATGCAGCTGCTGTGGAAAACAATTTGCAGTTTGACTGGGCCATACATGGAATTGAGGCACTAGCGACACATGCCAAGAGCTGTTTGGTTGGAAACAGAGCCAAAGAATTAGATTTGATTTTATTTGCTTGAAAACATCTAAGGAAGTTAAGGTAAAAGTAAATTCCACGCTGAAAGCTAAAAGGTTACATACACATATATAATAACTTTGTGTATGCAGAGGAATTTGTAACATCTGGGAATGTGTTTTTAAGCACTTAGCATTTTTTAGAAAGGCAGAAAAATAAAGAAATCTAGGAAGGCACCTGTGCTACATTTATTTCGTATTTGTTGTGTTTCACGTTTTATATGAAATGAAAAATTTCCACATCAGACTTTGAGAGAAGCTAAAAACTGATTAACACTTCTGCCTCAAAGTTTCAGGGTTGGGTTCAAATTTTGTTTGGAGTTGGCATCTTCTCCTCATGCCGATGTTAGATTTTTTGGTCAGGACTTGAGTTATTGCCCCCATGGTAGACTGTCAGGGAGTTCCTGCTTGCATAGGCTCTGAACTCTGAGCTGAACTATAGATTTAACATTGGATGTATAGATGCGTATGTAATTTAAAAGACAATGTTTAGTGTGTCTTTAATGAATTAATTGTAAATAGCCAACACTATCAGTTTTGCTGTCTCAAATATCGTCTTTGCCTTAATGACAATTTTTGTTTTATTATGTAGGCAGTTTGGCGTTCTCATTTATATTGTACTGAACAGACCTCTGAATGCTGAAATTGTACTTTGTGTTTTAGTTTACTTATTTATTTGTTTGTTTCAAGAGGCCATGGGAAAGCAAAGTGTTGGTTTAATATACTTTGGAACAACACAGAAATAACTTTGGTATGATTAGGGTCAAAAGGTAGCCCCCGTCTACTCTTATGCATTACCTCATGTCCTGATGCATTGTTACCAGGTGGAAGGCGTTACGCTCCTTTTGTTAATTTTTTTTGCAGTGGTCAAGGTTGTTGTCTCTTTATCACTTTTTCTCGACTTCCGCATTACAAGTTCAGTACATGACAGTCACATCCTTTTGCGCCCCCACAGCTAATGAAGATAATGTCTTTTTTTCCTTACCTCCAGAATACTCTGTCACAATGCTGAGAAGAGATAAAAGAAAATCTCTTCCTCTGAATCTCGCCTGAAGTTACACTTGCATGCGCTTTTAGGTTGGATGATCAGTTTAGCAAACAAAAGATGATGTCTAACTTAAGCATCTGAATTCCTCATGGCACTGATAGTATGTCCATACACCATAACTAAAAAGAAGTCTGATGTTACTGACATGCATTTCATTTACCAAAATATGACTGTCTGACTATTTCTGAGGAGGTGTCTTTAAATTAGTTAATGCTGAAAATTTGGAACATTTTTCCTTTTGCCAATATCTATTTGAAATTCAATAGTCACTCAATGTGTACCTTTCTATTCTTTACCTAGAGGATTCACCACTCAGTTTATCAGTGATGCTGTTACATTTCATATTGAGTTTCTTCAGTTTATTTTTTGTTTTATTAGTTGGACAGATTTATCTTAAAGTCTACTATACCATTGGTTGCCATAACAGAGCCAAATGGATACACAGCAGTGGCACAATTTTGCAGTAGTTAGCACAGCTTCTGGTCAAGTCTCATATCTGTTCTCAGTTCCTGGACTTGTTACTGTAGAAGTCAGGAGTCCATATTCTTTACAGTTCCCAGTGCATTTTTTTCAACTTTCATCTACCATTTATATTAGGTTAACTCAGTGGTTGCAACCATGGAAGCAACAACAATAAGTCCAGGGGTGATGCAGAAACAAATTTTAATTAATCAAGCCATTTTTTATATGAATGCTACTGGTACCCAAGACTGTGTTTAGGACTGTCCTCCAAGACAGCAAAGTGAAGAAAATTTGAGTTAAGGTGAGATTGTTACGTGTGTGAGAATTTATACAGATGGAACACCAGGAATGGCTGGTTCAGTGAACAGATTTGTGTCTTTAGTGAAGAAAGCAACAATATTATAATAACATGCTTAAACTCTATTTTGAAGCCCTGGTTGGAAAAACACTCAACAATGAGTTGAAAAAAGTACTAGACACAGTTGCAAAAATAATTATATATATAAAAAGTATGTTTGCCAGGAACACTCTTAAAATAATGGTGCTGTAGTTGCATTTTATGGTTCTTTACTGGAGTGTATGGTTACTTATAGTGCTATTGCTTGACAAAGAAGCATTTAATTCTGGGAAGAGTTCTTTACATATGAAGACGGTTCTTTGTTCTTTAAAAAAACTTCCTAATTTGTAGAAAAAAAAAGAAATCTTTAATGTATGGTAGGTTACCTAGCAGGACACAAACCTAGACTTAGCCTGTCATTGTTATAGTGTTATTGTATGCAGCAAGAGTCCTTTTAAAATCATGACCCACTGGTATTTTACAAATCTGTCACCATCTATTCATAGTTATTCACTGTATGGAGCCTGTTACAGATCTAAATAAATAAATGGTTCCTTCTGGAACCTTCTTGTGGATGGGTCATTTGGGAGCCAAAAATGGTTCCCATATGGCATTGCTCTGAAGAAACACCCTGGCTCCTTTAGTTTTAATAGTTTTTGTGGACAAAGTACGTTAATCTTCTTCTTCGTTCCAAGGATGCAAGAAGGCTATCTTAAAAGTATTCCCATAAATCTTTGAACAGAAGGATAAGATGTTTGTTTTTTTTAACCCTTGAGTAGTAAACAGAATTCCACATGTCAAGTGCAGATGATACTTGGATTGCAAAATTATAGATCATTTCAACAAGATACATTCCAATTTGCAAGGAAGCACTAAAAATATCTTATCCTCAACTGATAAAACCAAAGATCTGAGAGGTAAGTTTGTGGGTCATTATAGAGAAGCATATCAATGTGGATATGTTACCAAACGTTGCTGTAACAGAGAAGAAAGAGATAATGCCATTGATGTCTGAGCATCTTGGGGAACAGGAAACAAATATTTGGTATCTTCCTTAATTAAAGGATAAGTGTCTATCTGTGTGTGTGTTCAGTTCCCCTTGTCATTCCAATAAATGGTTCATTACAAACATTTGTAGCTGTGCATTTTATTACTACATATACTACAAAATACATTCCAATAGATGGTGCACTGCAAATGTTAAATCTGAAGTCTACTTTGATTACTTAGATGGTGAGGTTTACGCTGGCTGCTGAGATTTCAACCAGTCTTAGACAGGTAGTACAGCTGGTAATTTTCTAACTTTGCATGCCAAAGAACATGCATAAAAATGCTATATTTTGAGGAACCCATTTATTGCAACCTTATCAAACCATTCTAAGCTCAGTTTCACAGAGAAATTTAAATTATTTAAAACATGTAATTATTACAGTTTGAAGTTCTTGAAAAATTATTGAAAGAAATGAAGAATGAATGACCTCACATTGAGAAAAAAGCTTTGAAAATTCTGCTAGTACTAGGGTGTTGTACCGTGTTAGCCGTTATGGATGTGGTAAGAAGTTAAGCAAAATGACACTTTTTATGGGCTAACTAGAAAGATTACAATATGCAAGCTTTCGGGGCAACTCAGGCCCCTACTTCAGGTAGCATCTTGCCTGAAGAAGGGGCCCGACTTGCCTCGAAAACTTGCATATTGTAATCTTTCTAGTCAGCCAATAAATGGTGTAATTCTGTTCAAATTTTTAAATTTTATCTGCGCTGTGTATTCCAAGAAATGAGAGGATGGGAGGCAGGACTGCCTTGTGAGCAAGCCATTAGTTTATTACTATGGACACATATCCATTTTGAAGTGGTTTTCTTTGATCATTGTTTTAAAAGCCTCAGCTCAAACTGAGGTAGGAAACTGAAAAGGCAATAAACAAGCAAATGTAACCCCTGGAGGTGGAATCACACTTAGAATTCTTGCTATGGCAGATGTGGTATCTCTTCGCTCTTAAATAATTATTTCCCATTCAAGCAAAAATGTGCAAGCACGTTGTGAGGAATGCCAGAAAACACATGGAAACTTTTTGGCTCCATTGTGGTTTATTATGGATAATTGGATGTTTGTGTGGACATCACAAGGGAGTCAAGGTTAGTATTACAGCATTACAGGAGACTAGATAATCCCTCAGAGCCAACAAATGATTTACTTTCAGGAATGATGCAAGTTTTTCATTGGGCTGTTTTTATATAAAATCAAGATGAAAAAGAACATCTAAACTGCATAATATTTATCAAAGCAATTCATGCATGTGTTTGTGTCATAAAGACAATTCATTTATAATGTGCTTAAGGTCAAATTTATCCAAAAGTGATTCAATTAATGAGGTAAATGATTAATTTTATATTCTTATTAGAATAGTGCTGTTTCCCAGTTTGTTTTTTAACAATGCGGGACATGGAAACAAAAAGTAAAATTTGAAAGATGTTCACTGTTGAAAATTAGTCTTAATGTTTTGTCCATTTCATATCCATATAAACTTATAACATAACCTAGCATTATATAATATTTGTAAACCCAATTAATATGGTTCAGGGAGCCTGGAGCTTACCCCAACAGCAATTTTAAATAAAAATGCAACAAACAAGCTTTGGGACAAGCTGTTCCATCCGTATGTTTGCAGGAAATAAAGACAGGACCATTTCAGTATTTAATATCTATTATAAAACATGGTTTAAGCCCTTAACTGTACATACTCATGTTGTGTTTTGTCGCAGAATTATATAGATGAAATAGTTGGAAACAGCACTAGTTTTAAGGTTTCCATTTTTGCATTAAGACTACGTTCACATTAACAGGCTGAAGTGATTCAAAACTGATTTTTTGCCTTAATGTGACAGAAATCACAGAAATCTGATCTTTTCAAAACAGATTTGAGTCACTTCCATATGTGGTCTTGGCCTGGATACAAATCTGATTCATGCGACATCAATGAGAATGTTCAGATCGAAATTCATGTGGTTTTTTTTTTTGTCGTCATCAACCAACACCAGCACTGTGGCAAACAACAATGTGGGAGTGCTACAGCTGTAACAACAGTCATGGTTCCGCCATTGCTGGCTCCTTTCTCATACCCACAAATCTCTTGGTGTAGCAATGCCAGCAATAACTGTAAAAACAGCAAGAGCTAGCCCTCTGGCTTTTTGTTTCCTTCTTAGCCTATTCCTATACAGTTGGATCACAGTGCAGTGCATTCACTAGCCACTAGCACGTCCATTTTGTAGATTTTAATACCATGAGTCGTCTCACAAATATTTTTTTTTTTTGTTGTTGGTAAAGCAGATGACTCATGCACAAACATATTAACATGTGTGTGCATGCCATTTTGGAGAAAAGATGTTTTCACATTACAGTTAAAAACAAGTCATTTGTACTTATAAATGTGAACCATCAAGACAGGAAAATCCCATCTGAGCAAAAAATCGAAACTGAGCCTCCCATTGATTTATAACCTGTTCTTCCAATTTTGGTTCATATGGAGCAAGTGCCAGTCTCTGCAGCATTGTGTACAAGGAGGAATTGACCCTGGATTGATGCATTTACTCTGGCATACATGCATACTGTATATTTTTGGATGTTGTACATCCCTGCATTGTAATAAGTTATGAAAATAGACAGATGGATGAACATTCCCTGCGCAATAATGTCTAGAGACAACAAAATGATACTCTTGAGATGTCATACATCAAACAAAAATGCAAGTGCTTATGAAGTACCCCTTTGAAATTTTTGAAGAGTATGAAAAAAATTATAAAATATCTTATGTATTCAAAATATATGGCTTCATATAAGTGTGCTGAGCAAGTAATATTGCAAGGCACTGCAGGTTGTTTGTGCCCAGCTGCTAAGCCGTTAGGCCATTTAAATAAGGTACAGTATCAGGTTTGAAGCCATCCATGGGATCATGTGAAATGTCTTGTCTGCACAGTCATGAAGGATTATTGTTAAACATCGCTATTATGTTTTTCAATTTAGGATTAAGTTCACCTGATTAACAAATCTGAACTAAATCAATGAATGCTTATGTTCAAGACGATCTTTTCATTAATTTCATTCAAGGATAGTGAGGCACCATGAATGTGTTGCAGATCCATTATACTGCTTTATTCACATTGGGGCACTTTAGACTAGCCCTATCTTGTGTGGCTCAAGTGTTTGTGGGAGAAAATACATGCACATTAAGGGAACATGCAAACTCCACACATACACTGACCTTATTGACAATCACACTGAGCATTGTAGGATCTTTTTTAAAGTAACACGCCATCATTTTCATTCAGAATTTGAAAGCATTTTTGTTTTTTGCACATGAAACATGCTTCCCTAGCGTACCATAACACCTGCACAATTCAAATGAAAAAATGCACACAGCAGGCAAAGTATGCTACTTGTTTAAGTTTTTCCTCCTTTTGAAGGTTCATAGGAAGTCATGGCTAAAAAGGATCATGGGTCAATTCCTGTCTTAAGAGATGTTTCAGTAGAGGAAACAGTTACTGATGAGGAGGCATAAGAAAGTGTCGAAGGCATAGTGTGGAGTGACTACAGGATGGGTGGGCTTCCTGAAATGTGTGTCCCTATATGTGTGGTTTATTTAAAATACTAGTCAAGCCCCTAGCATGCAAGAAATGTGTGCTGTTTCTACAGTCAAATACTGCAGAGGTTAACTGATTCCATAGAATTACCTAAGATGGGGACAGGAACCTAAAATCATAGAGGTGTTATTTTAGAAAAAAAACTATCACTTTTTCTAAAATTTATTGTGAGCTGTGTTCATTGTCAGCTTCTTTCTATGTCGACATTCAGTTCAAAGCATGTACGTGTATAATACATTCCCTCTTATAAAGCTCACTGTAGATTGAGGCATAATGCTGGCAGTAGTAAGCCAGCATTTAGTATATTACTAGCAAAATACCCGCGCTTCGCAGCGGCGAAGTACTGCTTTAAAATTTTAAATAATAAACTGAGGGAAAATGTACCAATAATTATTTGTTAAGGATCTCTTTGTATATCACGTTGTCAGTTCGCCCCTCCGGTTGTAATATGACCAAGCTCTGCGCTGAGCTTACTCTTGAGCATGCAACGTATAGTTGGCCATGTGAAAAGCAATCTTGCCTCAAATCAATGCCAACCTTTTGTAGGGTCTGTCCCTGAGACTTATTAATTGTCATTGTGAAGCAGAGCCTTACTGGAAATTGGAGGCGTTTGAATTGAAATGGGAGATCAGAGGGTATAACGGGGATGTGAGGAATAAAAACCCTCTCCCCTGAGCCACCGCCAGTAAAAATAGTTGCCTCAATGAGGTTCTTTTGCAGACACGTGACCTGAAGTCTCGTGCCATTACAAAGTTTTGGTGGCTGTAAGTTTCTCAGTAACATTATTGGTGCCCCAACCTTCAAAATTAGATTATGCTCAGGAGTGCCTGGAGGATTCAGAGTGTGGACCGAGCTGCAGGCTATGGACATATATATGTACGTAAGTAGGATTCAGTTAGCGTTGGGAACCCGCGTACCAAATTTCTTGAAGATGGGCCCATTAAGTAACAAAGACGGTTGGAAAGTTCAATATGGTGGTGTCATACTACCGAAATAAGTATGTACATCGGTTTCGGTTAGCGCAGGGAAGCCGCCTACCAAATTTCATGAAGATGGGGCCATAAATAAGAAAGTTTAACATGGCGGATGTTGTCGACCGTGATGACCGTTACGTGTAGAATTTTGAAATGAAACTTGCTTAACTTTTGTAAGTAAGCTGTAAGGAATGAGCCTGCCAAATTTCAGCCTTCTACCTACACGGGAAGTTGGAGAGTTAGTGATGAGTGAGTCAGTGAGGGTTTTGCCTTTTATTAGTATAGATGTATATGTGTATGTATATATGTGTGTGTGTGTATATATATATATATATATATATATATCTATACTAATAAAAGGCAAAGCCCTCACTGACTGACTCACTCACTCACTGACTCACTCATCACTAATTCTCCAACTTCCCGTGTAGGTAGAAGGCTGAAATTTGGCAGGCTCATTCCTTACAGCTTACTTACAAAA
>NC_041396.2:97246151-97248651 GCF_900747795.2 Erpetoichthys calabaricus | reverse complement strand
GAGGCCATGGGCGATTTTTGCCATTCCTGGGAAAGAGGCTTTTGGGAGAAAAGGTTTGTTAGTGTGTTTATGAGTCCAGACTCCATCAGAGAGGGACCCTTCTTTGGACCATTTTCTCCTTTCGATATCCGTGGCTGCACTCTGTAAAGAAATAATTTGATTATCAGGGTCCTGGTCATTTCTCTGTTGGAATAAAGAAATTGGTGTGTTATTATATGCAGCCTCTTTAGCAAAGTGGTCAGCTAATTCATTTCCTTTGCTAACAGGATCCTGTTTTCCTGTGTGAGCTTGACATTTAACAATCGCTAGCTTCGATGGTTTGGTTATAGCTTCTAAAAGGGATTCGATCAATTTCTGATGTTGGATGGGTTTGCCAGTACTGGTCTTAAATCCCCTTAGTTTCCATAGTGCTCCATGATCATGGCAGACTCCAAAAGCATACCTGGAATCCGTATAAATTGTTACGATCTTCCCTTCGGACAGCTGACATGCTCGAGTGAGTGCTACGAGTTCAGCTGCTTGTGCACTCAAGCTTGATGAAATTCCATTTGCTTCCAGCAGGCGGTCCCCTTGGACCACTGCGTAACTGGTTGAGGGTGCTCCATTTTTCAATCGCAAGGAACATCCATCCACAAAAATCATTTCTCCAGTTTCTAAAGGTGTTTCCTGTAGATCTACTCTAGGTTTTACAACCTTTGCTATTTCATCATGGCAATTATGTGGTTCTCCTTCGTTGTTAATTGGGAGAAGAGTGGCTGGATTTAAAGTGGAGCATCTTTCAATTGTAACATTTGACAAAGTACAGAGTACATTCTGATAGTGTATTGCCCTAGCAGTAGTGAGATGTGAAGTTTTTGGCTTGTACTAGGATAGAATGTACAGCGTGAGGCACTTTAACTGTTAGGGGGCTCATGAGAACTACATCCGTGCTTGCTAATACAGCTTCTGTTGTTGCAGCCACAGCACGAAGACACGGAGGAAGTGCTGCGGCCACTGGATCCAGTTTTTTAGAAAAATAAGCCACCGGTCTTTGTTTATCTCCATGTTGTTGCGTCAGTACTGCATTCATAAATCCCTGCTTTTCGTCCACGAACAAAGTGAATGGACGAGAATGATCAGGCAAACCAAGCGCGGGCGCAGATAGAAGAGCAGTTTTGAGGTCACAGAGAGCCTTCTCAGCCTGTTCATTCCATTGGACCTGGCCAGAAAGGGGGATGCCAGGAGTATTAGCCAATTGTTGCAACGGCTGTGCTCTTTCAGTAAAATTTAGAACCCACTGTCTACAGTAGCCCAGAATACCTAAAACAGACATAACCTGTTGTTTTGTGACCGGTCTAGGAAGATTTTGGATGGCTGTAATGCGATCGCTAGAGAGAGCTCTTGTTCCATACGTAATGTCATGACCTAGATATTTTACAGTTGTTTTGATTAGCTGCAGCTTAACTTTAGAAACTTTATGGCCATTGTCCCCCAAAAACAGCAACAATTTCTGGGTATCTTTTGTACAATCATCTTCCGTAGCGCTACATATCATTATGTCATCTACATACTGTATCAATGTACTACCTCTTTCCGGCCAAAAGCCTTCTAAATTTTTGGGCAAGAGCTTGTCCATAAACACAAGGGGCTTCAGTGTATCCCTGAGGCATGACGGTCCATGTCCAACGGCGGTACCGCGTTTGACGAGATCGGAATGTACGGCGGAGATGCCAGCCTCTGCTTCGGGAGACAGAGGATATTGGGCACGGTGCGGGCGGAAGGAGGATTTCGGGTGGATCACCAGAGGCTCACAATGGGCTATCCTTCCATAATCATTCTTTCCCTGGGACCATAGTGAATCAGGGAGCATAGAGAGCCAAGAAGGGAAAGTGGTTTGCAATGAACAAGCAAAAGAGGAAGGACGGCACAAAGCGCGATGTACTAAAAAATCAGTTTGAAACACCACTTTAGTTATTAAACGGTCAGGAGTATCAAAAATACCTGGAGTAACTTGTAACCAGTCTGTTCTTTCAAGGCATTTTTCTACCCATGGTCCTATTTCCCCCCATTTAACAGTGTGTGATTTAGCTAAGGAAATATGAGGCACTGAGCCGCCAAGATAATATATATGCTGTGAGCATGTAAGATGAACAGAAGCAGCTGCCTTTGTGGATGAAATAAAAACACAGGAGATGTGAAGGGTTTCGGGGCAAGTACCAGAAGTAAGGAAAGATTCTAGCCAGGGGGTGTCTACTTCTATAGGGAAGTATTGGGCAGTACAGTGTAAAATGTCAGGGGCCTGTAAATTGGGAAAGAGACAGGGGGAAAAAGAGTGTAGGGCTTTGAGGAGAATGGTGTGTGGGGAAATATCTAAAGTCCAAGCTGCAAAAGAGGGTTTGGGGTTAGGGGCAATTTGACACAACAACTTGGAGGTAGAACAGAAAAAACCTTTGTCAGTCATAGAAATAGAAAGAGAAAGTTTTGTCATGAGATCTCTTCCTAAAAGGTTAACTGGACAGAG
>NC_041396.2:96393651-96583651 GCF_900747795.2 Erpetoichthys calabaricus | reverse complement strand
GTTTCTTTCTCAGCATCCGAAATATGGATAAGTAATAAGGAGGGTCGCAGTCACTGTTAATATGTTTCCTTTTCTGCAGTTGAACGGTTAATAGTGCTTTATTGTAAGGAGATCCACCAATGCTGACACCTATGCTGTCTAGTGTGAAGGTGCTGACGTTCACTTTAGAATATGTGGCTTTGGGTGTCACTTCTTATGGATGTGGGTGGGGGGGGGGGGGATTGTTGAGGATTGTTGTTGCGCGAGCGTCTTCTTTCTTTTTTGTGTTTCTGTGTCTTGTTGAATCCCCCTCTTTGTGTGTGTCCCGTCCCTCGCTTGTAGGGTCTGTGGGGTGGTTTTGTGTTCTTTTTTTTGTGTTCCATGGGCTTGTTGAATCCCCCTCTTGGTGTGTGTCCCGTCCGGTGCCTGTAGGGGGGGGGGTGCCTTGCTGTTGTGCGCGAGCCTCTTTTTTTTTTTTTTTTTTTTTTTTTTCGGGTCTAGTTTCGTGTGCAATGTGTTTCGTGCTTTTCCTGCGTTTGACTTTGCGCCTCATTTCTCCTTTTTGTATGTGCTCACTCCTTTTTTCTGTGGTCATGTCTGCCACTCGCGGCCCCTCATCCGCCTTTGTCGCCTTCTTTTCTCCGCCTTTGTCCGACTCTCGCGGACTGTTTTTGCGCCTGCGCCTCTCGCGGCCCCTCATCTGCCTCTCTCGCCCTCTTTTGTCCGCCTTTCTCGGCTCCTCAGCCGACTCTCGCGGACTCTTTTTGCGCCTGCGCAGTACGTCTTTTTGCAGCTACGGCCCATGGCCGGATGTGCCTGCGTCCATCATCCGGTTTAGCATTCTCAGTTAGTAATATGGATATGTTTACATAACCTCTTTAACACACTACTTCTCCGCCACGAAGCGCGGGTATTTTGCTAGTATTTAAATAAGTTGCCTAAGTATTTATAATAAACACTAGGGGGCTCCGCCCCCTGCTCGCTTCGCTCGCCAACCCCTGGTGTTGGGAATGACAAAGAGCGTGATGTATGAATGAGATATAGAATAGTGTGACGGTGTAGATGATGCAAATAGAAAGCAAACAATAAAGTGTGTGGCACAGTGTAAAGGTTCATTTGAAAATGTCTTTGTACACGCCGTTTAAGTGTAAAAGGTAATTCCAGCTCAGAACTTGTAAGGTCATTTAAGATGGTAATTGTTGTGATCAGAGTCAAGTTTGTCAGAGCTTAGAAAGAGTTGTGTCTCTCCAGGAAGTAATGGAATGACTTGGGTATTTATGTTTTCCACATTAATATTTTTTGGACATAATATAGTGCGTTGTGTTAAAAGGGGCATTTGGTCTAATGAGATTGCTGTTCCAAATCTCTCTGTAACTAAGTCGTCGCAGATAAAGGCTTGAGGAATTGTAATAATATGTGGCTGAAGTCCATCTGTATTGGTGAGTGTACCATCTCTCAGTTGTAATAAGCAATTGTTATGATCTGGTTCTGGACATCGTATCTTTTTTACTAACTGTATCTTTTGAAAGTAATGCCAATTGTCTGCGTATTTTAAGGTGCACTGAACAATAGCTGAGTGCATGGCATCTGGAAGAATAGCTAATCACTGTCTAAAATCTCCTCCTCATAAAAGTACCTTTCCTCCAAATCGAATATTATTATTCATAAACGTTTGTAGAAGTTTATGAATGGTGTTGAGTAAGTGACTTCATGCCATTGAACATTCATCAATAACCAACATTTTTTGAAGACGGATGTCACGTGCAGTGCCACCGTTAATGTTCATAGTGGATACCGATTTGTAGGATCTAATGTAGTTGATAAAGATTTAACTTTCAGGTACATCGTCAGTTATAAGCTTCTGTAGATATTCAGTATATGAATGTAAAGAAGGCAGTCTAATTTGACCCTTTTGACAACAACGTGTAAATGTATAACTTGTATTGCCAGTTGTTTCTTCAGGGAAGTGAACTGAATGACAATGATTGCAAATGACATTCATTAATCCGAATGAATTTTCCTGGTGTATGTTTTCCTTGTGCCGTTTGAGAGGCGCGTTGTTGCATGTGTACTATTTGGGACGTGTTGTTTTGGAGCTGTAATCGATTTGCCTGTGCTGTGTGAGAAGCCCGTTGTAGCCTTCGCTGCCATTAACGTATGTCTGAGACGGGAGGTGTTTCGTTTTGAATCCGTGCCTGTTGCGATGCAGCATTTTGATTGATAGATTGCGTAATGTGGATCTAGGATGTAGATTTGTGCATATTTGCGTTGTTGATTTGTTTCAGGGTGCACTGTTCCAATGCGATGCAGTATTTGTGCACATATGCAAAAGCAGTATGGTCCATTGCCTTTTGGTGGCCTGATATTTACTCCGGTAGATGCAACAGGAAATGAACTATTGTAGGGTCTAATGCAGTTCATAAAGTTTTTACTTTTAGGTACATCGTTAGTTAGAAGCTTTAGTTGAGCTTTGCGTTTTTGGAGTCGAGACATTTTTTCTTTTAGAAATATGGATAAGTAATAAGGAGTATTGCACTCACTGTTAATATGGAGCCTTTTCTGCGGTTGAATGGTTAATAGTGCCTTATTGTAATGAGATCCACCTATGCTGCATAGCCGTCTATTTTGTTGTTTCTTTCGTGTTCATGTGTTTGTTCCTGTTATCATTTCCTTTTCGTTTTGTACCCGTGACCGTGTATTCATGACTTGTTTCTTTCTCAGCATGCGAAATATGGATAAGTAATAAGGAGGATCGCAGTCACTGTTAATATGTTTCCTTTTCTGCAGTTGAACGGTTAATAGTGCTTTATTGTAAGGAGATCCACCTATGCTGACACCTATGCTGTCTAGTGTGAAGGTGTTGACGTTCACTTTAGAATATGTGGCTTTGGGTGTCACTTCTTATGGATGTGTGTGTGGGGGGGGGGGGGGGGTGAGGATTGTTGTTGCGCGAGCGTCTTCTTTCTTTTTGTGTTCCTGTGTCTTGTTTGAATCCCCCTCTTTGTGTGTGTCCCGTCCCTTGCTTGTAGGGTCTGTGGGGTGGTTTTGTGTTCTTTTTTTTGTGTTCCATGGGCTTGTTGAATCCCCCCTCTTGGTGTGTGTCCCGTCCGGTGCCTGGGGGGGGGGGGGGGGTTTTGCCTTGCTGTTGTGCGCGAGCCTCTTTTTTTTTTTTTTTTTTTTTTTTTTTGGTCTAGTTTCGTGTGCAATGTGTTTCGTGCTTTGCTTGCGTTTGAATACTTTTTTATGTGCCTTTTCCTTTTTTCGGTGCTCTTTGCGCCTCATTTCTCCATTTTTCCTGTGCTCACTCCTTTTTTCTGTGGTCTTGTCCGCCTCTCGCGGCCCCTCATCCGCCTCTCTCGCCCTCTTTTGTCCGCCTTTCTCGGCTCCTCAGCCGACTCTCGCGGACTCTTTTTGTGCCTGCGCAGTACGTCTTTTTGCAGCTACGGCCCATTGCCGGATGGGCCTGCGTCCATCATCCGGTTTAGCATTCTCGGTTAGTAATATGGATAACTTATAAAAAGGCACATACAAATAAGTAACACCTAGATTTTACCTAATTTTAATTATAATTTGAATATTTAGTTATTTTTAATTTATTCAGACCTTATTTTTTGTCTAACTAGGGGGAACTTAAAGTGAGAAAAACGTAAACATTTACAAGAGCTAAGAGAACAGGAACTGTGTCTCTCAAAAGCATTCACACGAATGAGAGTTGAGAGGACTGTTTCCATGGTTGAATATAGTTGAGAGGAGGGGGTGACTTGAAAAAAATCTCATGGCCAAAGTCTCGTCTTGCGGGACTTGAAATTAACTCTTTGAAATAGTCTTGTCTCAGGATTTCCTTTTATAATAGAGAGATTTGTTGCATAGTGTCATCCTCGCTATGTTTTTTGACCATGTGACAAATACTAGCCACTTGTATTTTTGGGTGGTCATCTGTTCTTGATGATAATGCAGTCATAGTTGAATCCCCTAATAAAGTTGCTTTTCCTGCCACGCCCATGCTGGAATGTCTGGAGGCCCAGTACCATGCCATTTCAAACCTTCATAATATTTGGGACAAAGACACAATTTTTCTTGGTGTATCCCCTCTGCTCCACAATTACATCCATCCATCCATTTTCCAACCCGCTGAATCCGAACACAGGGTCACGGGGGTCTGCTGGAGCCAATCCCAGCCAACACAGGGCACAAGGCAGGAAACAATCCTGGGCACCCACCGCAGGACACACACAAACACACCCACACACCAAGCACACACTAGGGCCAATTTAGAATCGCCAATCCACCTAACCTGCATGTCTTTGGAATGTGGGAGGAAACCGGAGCGCCCGGAGGAAACCCACGCAGACACGGGGAGAACATGCAAACTCCATGCAGGGAGGACCCGGGAATCGAACCCAGGTCTCCCAACTGCGAGGCAGCAGCGCTACCCACTGCGCAACCGTGCCGCCCCCCACAATTACAATTCAAACAATTCAGACATGATTAAAGTGCACATTGCAGACTTTAGTTTAAGAATATCTTCATACATTTTGGTCTTAACCATGTAGAAATTACAGCACATTTTATACATAGACCACCACATTTCAGAGCACCATAATGTTTGGGACAATTGGTATCACATGTGTCTGTGATTACTCGGGTGCGTTTCATTGCTTCATTAGCGCAGGTGTAAGATACCTAGGCTTGCTTCTACCATTTGGAGTCTGTAATTGCCATTGTTCATCATGAGGACAAGAGTTGTACCAGTGAAAGTCAAAGAAGCTGTGTATGTGCCAGAGACTAGTATCTGCTGGAGACTTCATGAATGGAATTATAGAGGCCACACTTCAATATGCAAACCACTAGTTAGTCAAAAAAACAGAATGGTCAGATTACAGTTTGCAAAAAAGTACTTAAGAGCCTGCAGAATTCTGGAAAAAGGTCTTGTGGACAAATGAGACTAAACATTAATGTTTATCAGGGTAATAAAGAACAGAAATAAAGTTTGGAGACGAAAGAAACTGCCCAAGATCCAAAACATATTATCATCTGTTAAACATGGTGCTGAGGGTGTTCTGGCTTGGGTGAGTATGGCTGCCACAAGTATTGGTTATGTAGCTGCTGACAGCAGTTGCACAGTGAATTCTGAGATGTATAGAAACATCTGCTGAAATTACAGTAAATGCCTCCAAACTCATTGGATAGTGCATCATCCGACAACATACTGCTAAGGCAAGTTTTTCAAAGCTAAAAAATGGAAAATTCTTGAATGGCCGAGCAGGTCACCCAACTTTAAATCCAATTGAGCATGTCTTCCAAAAGCTGAAGAGAACTTAAGAGGACAAGCCCCTGAAACAACAAGGAACTGCAGATGACTGTATTAGAGGCTTGGCAAAACATCACCAGAGAAGATAGCACCTGGTGATGTCTGTGAATCACAGACTTCAAGCAGTCATTGCATGCAAGGATTGTGCAACAAAATAGTCATTTTGACTGCTTTAATGTACCTACCATTGCTATGTCCCAAACATAATGATGCCCTGAAATGGGTGTAAGGGATATTTTCTTGCCACACTTTGGGCTCCTTAGTACCAGTTGAGCATTGTTTAAATGACATATCCTAACTAAGTATTGTTTCTGACAATGCCTATCTAGGGCTGGATGATAAAACAATAGGTAATTATTGCAAAACAACTTTCTCAATAGAAACATAAGCCATGGTCGACAGAAATTCATTATAATTCATTCCATCCATATGTTGACAGATAACACAAAAAGCCAATGATAATGAGAATAGCGCTTCCTTACCCAATCATGCAGGGCTGGACAACAGACCTTTGCCTGGCTTGGATGGTCACTGTAGTAGCTGGACATGTGGAGACCACACTTGAAAACTGTATTCTTGCATATTACACTTAGTGACAGCATTCCTGGACTGATGTACCCATACACATACCTGCAGTGTGTGCTGGGAGCTGTAGTCCAGTTGGGTAGCCCTGTTGCGTCCCGTGGGTGCCACTAGGGATAGCTGCAGGGAATTGCCGTCCTTTTGTGTTTATTCCATGTACAATCCAGACATCCAAAGTTCTTCTGGGTCCTGAATAAAAGGAGCCGTCCTATGTTATTCGGGGGGTCAGAGTCAGGAGGAAATGGTCAAAACTTGCCTGAGGAGAATGTTGGAGGATAAAATAAATAAGAATTGTGAATGTGTTATTGAAAAATAACATGTGAAAGGTATTGTTTATAATAAAAGAATATTTTCTTCAGCTCAGGACTGTTGGCTATGTTGTTGTGCAACCTGGTTATTCCCCAGACACAAGTCTGGGTTGTGTGAATTGACATTTCTTGAATAGTTTAACTTAGGCTAGTAGACCATTAACTGGTGACATGTCCTTATTCATATAATATGACTATTGGGGGATTTACTTAATTGGTTACTCTGCTCAGCCATATTTTTTATGATTAATTTTTACAAATAGTTACTTTAATTTATTTGTCATTTGTTATTTATGGGGTACTGTTTTGCATTGAAATGTTTGTTTTAAATATTAATTTGCATCATTTGTTTAAATGATGGGAGGGGTATGTTAAATTATTCAATACAAGCTATTTGAAACACAATTGTTTTTGGGATTTTGTTCATAGTTGAGTGATTAGTACTATTTATAAAAATGCAGTTTTTATAAGCATTTTATTGATTTTATTAAAATCAAATAAGATTCCATACAAGCAGTTTTTTAATAAATAAATTGCACTGTGAAAAAATGAAAAGGCATTTGAACATTTATTTAAATAAAGAGAGTGACCATCATCATTTATCCCCAAGTAAGATTGTACTAGAATAACCTTCTACCATAAGTACATATTTTTGTTACTTATTCAACTGAGATAAATGATCAACTGGCACACCCAGATTTCCTGAATTGTATGTTGTAACAGGGAATCTGTGAGGTACAAAGTGCGCCATTCAGTGAACAGAATTGATATAGCTTGAAAACTGATATAACTTAATATCATTATACACACAAATGATGCCGTTGCCAGTTTAGCTTTCGATTAATGTGAGTTAGGTAATTGCATCTAAAAGTACACTGTCTATGATGTTGGAATTGATTATGTGCTTTTATTTTCTTCTGACCCCATTAAAACAGCATTTGTGTTTGTGTGGTTGATGACTAAATAGTGTATGTTTATAAAATGTTTTTTTTTCTTTTGCAGCTCTGTAATCTCTGGAAACTTGGCCAGCAATTTCAGAGACAGAATGGAACCCATCTTTTACCCCACAGAAGACAACATGCTACTTAGCTGCTTTAGATTGTGGTTTTTATTTTAGCATTCATTTCTGTGGATTGTGGAAATTATATTTAAGTAGTCATGGTGCAGATGCATTTCTCCACACTGGACTATGTCATTTTTGCACTTCTCCTTCTGTTATCAACAGGAATTGGACTTTACTATGCATTTAGTGGGGGACGCCAGCAGACCACTCAGGAGTTCCTATTGGCAGACCGCAGCATGCACTTTCTTCCAGTGGCACTTTCACTTCTTGCTACATTTCAGTCAGCTGTAGCAATTTTAGGTGTTCCTGCTGAAATATACACATCGGGTACCGAATACTGGTTCCTTGGTGTATCTTACATACTAGGACTACTTATTCCTGCACACATATTCATCCCCATTTTTTATAGACTTGGACTCACAAGTGTTTACCAGGTACTTTTATTTCATCTTTAGTCTTTATTATTGATTTTTGCTTTGCTTAAAGTATTTAGTAACTAAGTCTTAGGCATGTTTGTGTGAAGCCTCTTCATTTATTCATTATGTAGTGTTGCTTTTGTTTCCTTGTATATTGATTCAGTAAGGCATCCAAACTTTTTTGTCAGTTTCTTTTAACATATTGTTTTAGCATCAATGTTTAAAGTAATAATTATTCCCATATACACAACTTGCAATTTGTCCCCAGTTATGTAGTTAATTTGCATAGTACTAAACTTTTATTTCTCACAGTGGTTGTAGCAAGTGATATGTTGTCTGGTAACATCACTTTCATTTGGTTGACAAGCTTAACGTCATCATAAAAAACAAAAAAAAATTACTAAAGAGTGTAATGCTATTACATCCGTGAATGGCTTCATAATGAGGAGAGGTAATAAGAAAGGCTTTGGAGTCCTACAGAATCTAGTAGACAATGAAAAAGAATCAAAACATTATTCTCACTGTTACATCCTACATGATTTCTCTGTGGTACATTATAAATTACAGTATAGTGGTATATAGTAAAAAAAGGATGCTACATTATATCATACCTGTACTATTTTGTAGATGCTGAAAACATGCTGTCTAGAGTTAGCCTTACTTTTTTGGTAGCAAATTAATTTTCATATAAATAAAAAGCATATTAAGCTATTTTCTACCCCCTTCCATTGAAAGTGAGGTTAATGCACATATACTGATTTCCAGATATAAATTGTTCACCCAATTATCCATTCATTTCCTGACCCCTTATTCCATTACAGTGTCCCCGTTTGCTGCAACCCATACAGATAGCATCAGGACAACACAGGAACAAAACCTGCAGTGAATTCCAGTCCATAAAAGTATAAACACATAATGTATATACATAGCATATTAATACACGACAGTTTAGTTTTGCCAGTCAACACAACTTGCACATCTTTTGGCTGTGGTAAGAAACTAGAGGAAAAAACTGTGCAGACATAGAGAAATTAACTCTTCACTGAAAGTATCTTGGCTAAGCAGTGATGTTAATAGCATTATGCTTTAATTTTGTCTTGTTTTCAAAGGTGGAACCTAGGAAGTATAAATACCTATATGTTTGGTCAGTGGATATTTAATGAATGAGCACAAGGACTCTTTACCTACTTATTTATTTTTTACCCTCACCCTGTCTTTCTTTTCAGTATCTGGAGCTACGTTTCAATACAGCCACAAGAATATGTGGCACAGTCACTTTTATTTTTCAAATGGTAAGTGCGCTAAATATGATTTAAAACCAGTTTGTAATGCTTAGGATAGTGTTTTCTCCACTTAACATTTACATAGTTTTCATATTTCCACATATGTTCTTTGTTTACAGTGCTGTAAAAAAGTATTTGCCCATGTTCTAACATCCTCGTTTTTGGATATTTTATGCTATGAATGGCCTCCGATCTTTAAACAAAATGCAATATTAGAGGTGGCAAATCTTTACAATAACATAATACAGCTTTTAAATCATTTCTGTTTTTATTCAGAAATCAAAGTTATCAATTACCCCATAATTTCAGTACTTGCTTTTCCTATATTTGTTGAGGAATGATAGCCCACTACTCTAGGCAAAACTGCTTTAATTCAATCAAACTGGCAGGTGTGTGAATGTGAATTGCTCATTTAAGGTCCTGCAACAGCATCTCTTATTTGGTTCAAGTTAGGGGTGTGACGTGTCCACTCGAACTTTAATCTTGCTTCTTCTGACCCATTAAGTTGTAGATTTTCTTTTGTGTTTTGAGTCTTTATCCTGTTGCATATTCCAGTTAAACCCCATTTTCAGCTCATAGGCAGATGACCAGACAATCTCCTTCAGATTATTTTAGTAAAGTGCAAAATTCATGATTCCTCCAATAACACAAAGTATTACCAGTCTTGACGTGGTGAAGGATCCCCACATGATCACACTATCATCCCTATGTTTAATTAGGATGTTCTTGCTGTCACATGCTGTGTATGCTTTATGCCAGACATAGTTGGACCTGCGTGTACTGCTCCTGACTTGTCTGTCCATAGAACATTATTTCAGAGGTCTTGGAATTATCCAGGTATTTCTTTGGAAATTCAAGAAGAGCACTGATTTTATTCTTGGAAAACAGAGGTTTCTACATTGCTACTCTCCCATGAATCTCATTCTTACTTGATCTCCTTCATATCATGGAGTCATCAACACTGACTTGAGCTGATTCTGGATAGACCCTGCAATTCTGTGGATGTTGTTCTGGCATTCTTTGTAACTACTTGAATGAGCTGTCACTGTGCCTTTGGAGTAGTTTTTGCAGGCCAACCTTGCTTAGGAAGATTCACTACTGTTCCACATATTCTCCATGGTTGTCATTGTGGTGTGGTGTGGTGTGGTGGAATCTCAGAACTTTAAAATTAGCTTTGTAATTTTTTCCTGATTGGTAAGTTTTGAAGAACTCTTCTCCCTCATCTCTTGTTGAATTTCCTTTGATTGAAACAACAAGGCTAACTGCAGTCAATTATGGCATGTCCTGTCAGTTGTTTCTGATTATCAGTTTACTTTGGTCAGTTGTTTGGGGGGGGCGGGGTGTGGGTTGGGCGTGCAATTGCAATTAGCCAATATATATTAAAGAATAAATAACAACAAAACAAAGTAAGGTCAGATGGCCAGGAGAACAGAAAAAAAAACTCCAGTTAGGCTGGAGGGAAAAAAAAATATTGGATTAGAGAGCCAAGAACATTGTGATCATCAGGCACTATGGATAAATACAGCTATGTGTTGTCTGCATAGCTGTAGTAGCTCACCTGGATGGTGAGCGTTGGTGGACTGTTATCTTCAAATCTTTCCACAGATTTTCAATGGGATTTAGATCTGGGCTCTGACCGGGCCACAAGAGGACATTCACTTTTTTCTCCAATTTTGCTGTGTGCTTCGGGTCGTTGTCGTGTTGAAAGGTGAACATTCTGCCCATCTTCAACTTTCTGGCAGAGGGTAGCATGTTTTCCTCAAGTATTTGACGATATTTTTCCCCATCCATTTTTCCTTCTACCCTAACGAGAACCCCAGGTCCTGCGGCAGAGAAACACCCACACAACAGGATGCATGCCACCTCCGTGCTTTACTGTAGGTATGGTGTGTTGTGGATGGTGAGCTGCATTGGACTTCCATCAGGTATACCATTTGGTATTGAGGCCAAATAGTTTGATTTTGGTCTCATCTGACCATAAGACCTTTTTCCACTTGGCATCAGAATCTTCAAAGTGCATTCTAGAAAAGCTCAAACGAGCCTTAATGTGGCCTTCCTTGAGAAGTTGCGTTTTTCTTGCGACCCTCCCAAACAAGCCACAATTGTGGAGCGCTTGTGATATTGTTGTCATGTGCACACAATGATCACTCTTTGCCAAAAAAACCTGTAACTCCTTCAAAGTGGCCATTGGCCTCTTGGTAGCCTCTCTTACCAGTTTCCTCCTTGCACTTCCATCCAGTTTGGAGGGATGGCCGGATCCAGGGAGGGTCCTAGTAGTACCAAACACTTGCCACTTACTTTATTATGGACTTTACTGTGCTCCTTGGGATTGATAAAGCATTTGAGATTTTTTTTGTATCCATATCCTGCCTTATGTCTGTCCACAACTCTATCCCTGAGATCTTTTGAAAGTGGCTTGCCACCCATAGTCAGTTGTTTGCTCTCAGTTGCACTACCAAGCAAGGGAATGCTCCAGGAACAGCTGTTTTTATGCTTCACTAATCACACTGATTACAATTAATCACAGGTGGAAGCCATTGAGCATTGAGAAGCTTAGATGTATTTATTTTATCTTTTTTCTCTTTCTTCATCATTTAAAGAACTTTGAGCTACATTGTTTGTATGAAAATGTGCTATAGAAATAAATGTTGTTGTTGCTGTTGTTATTATTAATGCCATAGACTGTATCCACATATAAAGACACATGAAGGGGGACAGGAATAGCAAATGGGTGAAAATACTGAAATTATGTCAGATTTCAGTACTGTAGAGTTCTGAGACAGACCATTACTTTTCACAGTAGCAATGGATGTTGTAATCAGAATGGTACATGCCATGGAAACAACAATGGTGATTTTGTACTAACAGTAAAAGCTATTTTGGATTTAATGGAACTATATTGAGAGAGAAAGTAGTGTGCAAAGCAAAAGGCCAAAAGATGAGTTTGGGGAAGAACGAAGTGATGATAGGAAGCAGAGGACCAAAGTGGTACAAAAGAAAATGTGCTATAAATGTATGATATATGCTGTAAAGATAAAGGTACTCTTGTCCGAGCATGGGCTGCCAGAAGTGAAAGGAGCTGAATATTTGTATCTTTTGTTGGGTAGCTTCTTTTTTCATGAACTAAACCTTCTTGTTCAGCTGAAGGAGCCTGTCAATGTGTGTCTTCCTTACCCTTAACCTTTCCACAACAGGATGAAAGGGAGCCTTACATCAGAGTGTGCGCTTATCTGCTTTAATGTTGATTTATCTTTGTGTCACATGTAGAATTCAAATTTCATTATAAATAGTACTTTATATGGTCCTGGTGGCTGTAAGTGACAACCAGTCCTAGCTTGTTGTGTCACAGAAGTTCTTGATTTTTATACGTTACTTATATGGTATTTTATATAAAGACCTTTCTTTTCAGTAACAATGTGAAAAACAAAAAGAAACAAACTCTCTGATTCAGATATTCGAACATCAGTGGGATAGCATCAAGATACAGAAAAAGGATGCAAGAAAGTTCAAAGAATGTTTAGCAGTGACCTGGGTTTGCAATTGGCCAGTGCAAATGTCTGTTCATAGAGAAGTGTTGTATGAGTTGTAAAAAAATATTTGTGGAATATTTAATCCTGTTCTCACAATCCATTTGACTCAATGGTTAAGCAGTAAGAATTCCAGGCTGTTGTCACCTAGGTGCGGAAACAATTTCTTCAATTAATATTGCTGGAAAGTAGAAGGAACATTTTAAGAAACCCTTAAAGCTGCAGGGTTTTTTCATTATAAATTTCACTATAAATCTTGTATAGCTGGTTCCATTTATGTAGCTAAGATCATTGCAGTAGTTGTAAAGCTCCATAGTGGTAAGGCTATATAGGTATATGATCTCTGGTTAGAAATTCAGCTACAGTGGCATGGTTTTTTGTGGGTTGACAATACCTGTAGATTAAAAGACCGAGATGGTTGTCATTTTAAAATGAATGACTAGAGGTGGTGTTTTAGTTGCTGATGATCCACATTCTTTAGTTGTCTTAGAAAAGTATTCTTATTTGAGAAAAATAGTTTCAGAAATATGCAATAAGATTATTAGTCTAGGTTCCTTCTGTTGTCACAAACATGCATCAGAAACACAGAAGGCATGTTTTCTCTTATTGAAACTCAAAGAAGACATTCTATACATTTTTATAGTTTTAATTTTGATGGTGCTTCATGCATCATTACCTCAGTTGTAAAGCACCAGTGGGGGTGAGTGGGTTTTTTTTTTTTTTTTTTTTTTTTATTTACAGAAAACGGTTAACTAGAGATCACAAATTTGTGTGGCAAATACATATATATGCTGTGTATGTGAAAAAGTAACTGACTTGAAAAATACTAAACTTATTCATTAATTAAGATGAAATAGTATAGATCAGTTTGCAGTATTTTCTGCCTTGGTAACTTTAACATGCCTATGAATACTAATGCGTATCACAATTTTAATTTATTTTAAAGGTTATCTACATGGGTGTGGTACTTTATGCTCCTGCTCTTGCTCTCAATGCAGGTAAGATGGCTACCAGGCCACCATGGTAATTTAAGTACTTTCTTTAATTGGAAACAATATTATAACAGTGTTTTACCAGACGTGATAACCGCACCTTCACCAGGCCCCCTGAAGAAATAAGATTGTTATAATATTAACCTAAATAGAAAAAGAATTCTGCTGAAGCAAACTGATCTTGCTATTAAACTTAATCAGGCAGTAGTCTTTCTTCTATTTCAAACCAGCGATGATAATTTATAGTGTCTGCCTTAATTAAAAGGACACTAAAAGTAAATTGCCATAGGAAGATGTAGAGAGTTAGAAAGACATATAGCAGTTAGAAATGTGCAATATAACAGTTTTTAAAGGAAGCGATATAATAACTACAGGTGCATCTCAATAAATTAGAATATCATTGAAAAGTTAATTTATTTCATTAATTCAGTTCAAAAAGTGAAACTCATATATAGATTCATTACACACAGAGTGATATGTTTCAAGTGTTTATTCCTTTTCATTTTGCTGATTATCTATCCATCCATTATCCACTGCTTATCCGAGGTCGGGTCACAGGGGCAGCAGCTTAAGCAGGGAAGCCCAGACCTCCCTCTCCCCGGCCACCTCCTCCAGCTCCTCTGGGAGGACCCCGAGGCATTCCCAGGCCAGCCGGGAGATATAATCCCTCCAGCGTGTCCTGGGTCTGCCCCGTGGCCTCCTTCCAGTGGGACATGCCCGGAACACCCCCCCAGGGAGGCGTTCAGGGGGCATCCTGACCAGATGCCCTGACCACCTCAACTGACTCCTCTCAATGCAGAGGATCAGCGACTCTACTCTGAGTCTCTCCCGGATAACTGAACTCCTCACCCTATCTCTAAGGGAAAGTCAGCCACCCTGCGGAGAAAACTCATTTCGGCCACTTGTATCCGCGATCTTGTTCTTTCGGTCACTACCCAAAGCTTGTGACCATAGGTAGGGATAGGAACGTAGATCAACTGGTAAATCGACAGTCTCGCCTTTTGGCTCAGCTCTCTCTTCACCATGACGGACCATTGCAGAGCTTGCATTACTGCGGATGCTGCACCGATCTGTCTGTCAACCTCCCGCTCTGTTCCTCCCTCACTCGTGAACAAGAGCCCGAGATACTTGAACTCCTCCACTTGAGGCAGTAATGTGTTCCCAACCTGGAGAGAGCATTCCACCCTTTTCTGGCTAAGAAACATGGCCTCGGATTTAGAGGTACTGACTCTCATCCCCGCCGCTTCACACTCGGCTGCGAACCGCTCCAGTGAGAGCTGGAGGTCACTGTCCGATAAAGCCAACAGAACCACGTCATCCGCAAATAGCAGACACGAGATTCTTAGGTCACCAAACCATACCCCCTCCGCTCTTTGGCTGCGCCTAGAAATTCTGTCCATAAAACTTATGAACAGAATTGGTGACAAAGGGCAGCCCTGGCGGAGTCCAACCTCAACAGGAAACGAGTCTGACTTATTACTGGCAATGTGGACCAAGCTCCTGCTCCTCCTGTACAGGGACTGAATGGCTCGTAACAACGAGCCTTGTACCCCGTACTTTTGGAGCACACCCCACAGGATGCTTTGAGGGACACGGTTGAATGCATTCTCCAAATCCACAAAACACATGTGGACTGGTTGGGTAAACTCCCATGCCCCCTCCAGGATCCTGGCCAGGGAGTAGACCTGGTCCAGTGTTCCACGGCCGGGACGGAATCCACATTGTTCCTCTTGAATCCGAGATTCAACTCTCTTGTCCACCCCAGGGGCCCCGCCACCTCAGAGCTTTTTAAGTACCTCGGCCCCTGATATGGACGGGCCCCCCCCAAACCCCTGGAGTCCTCCAGCTCTGCCTCCTCTAAGGAAGACATGGTGGTGGGATTGAGAAGATCCTCGAAGTATTCCTTCCACCGGTCAATAACGTCTGCAGTTGAAGTCAGCAGGGCCCCATCTCTACTGTACACATCGTTGGTGTAGCACCGCTTTCCCCTCCCGAGACGCCTGACGGTTTGCCAGAACCATCTTGGTGCCGACCGAAAGTTGTTTTCCATGGCTTCCCCAAACTCCTCCCTTGCCCGGGTTTTTGCCTCAGCAACAGCCGATGTCGCCACACGCTTGGCCTGCCGGTACCCCTCAGCTGCCTCTGGAGTCCTACTGGTCAACCAGACCCGGTAGGACTCTTTCTTCAACTTGACGGCCTCACAAACCTTAGGTGTTCACCACCGGGTTCGCAGATTGCCGCCACGAGAGGCACCGACAACCTTGTGGCCACAGTTCTGTTCTGCTGTTTTGACAATGGAGGCTCGAAACATGGCCCATTCAGACTCAATGTCCTTCGCCTCCCTCGGAATAAGGTTGAATTTCTGCCGGAGGTGGCAATTAAAGATCTTTCTGACCGGTTCCTCCACCAGACGTTCCCAGCAGACCCTCATTATACGTTTGGGTCTGCCTGGTCTGTCCGGCAGCCTCTCCCCCCATCTGATCCAACTTACCACCAGGTGGTGATCACCCAAGTGTCCAAGACTTAAGGTCGCAGATCCGATGACATGATTACAAAGTCGATCATCGAGCTGCGACCTCGGGTATCCTGGCGCCAAGTGCACTTATGGACACCCTTATGCTCGAACATGGTGTTCGTTATGGACAATCCATGGCCAGCACAGAAGTCCAACAGCTGAACACCATTCGAGTTTAGATCAGGGAAGCCGTTACCTCTCAATCACTCCTCTCCAGGTTTCACGGTCGTTGCCGACGTGAGTGTTCAAGTCTCCCAGCAGGATGATAGAGTCCACAGGAGCTGCACCTCGCAGTGCTTCTTCCAGGGACTCCAAGAAGGCTGGGTACTCCGAACTGTCGTTTAGCGAATAAGCGCAAACAACAGACAGAGTCCTTCCCCCAACTCGAAGGCGCAGGGAAGCAACCCTCTCGTCCAGCGGGGAGAACCCCAACGTACAGGCCTCGAGCCAGGGAGCCATAAGCAAACCCACCCCTGCCCGCCGCCTTTCACCCACAGCAACTCCAGAGTGGAACAAAGTCCAGCCTTTCACAAGAGGAATAGTTCCAGAGCCCAGACCGTGCGTAGCGGTGTGCCCGACTATATCTAGCCGGTACCTCAACCTCACGCACCAGTTTGGGCTCCTTCCCCGCCAGAGAGATAACATTCCATGTCCCAAGAACCAGTTTCTGCAACCGAGTGTCAGAACGCCAGAGTTCCCGCCTTCGGCCACCACCCATATCGTATTGCACCCGACCCCTATGGCCTCTGTTGCAGGTGGTGCGCCCACAAGAGAGCAGAACCACGTTGCTCCTTTGGGCTGAGCCGGCTGGGCCCCGTGGTCAAAGGTCCAGCCACCAGGCGCTCGCCAGCAAGCCCCTTCCCCGGGCCTGGCTCCAGGGTTGGGCCCCAGGTACCCTTTCCCAGGCAAGGGAAACGCCAATCCTTGGTTTATAGCCTTGGGGTCTTGGGATTGAGTTAGTCTGGATCTTTTCCTCAGACCTGTTTGCCTTGGGAAGCCCTACCAGGAGCATGTAGCTCCCGACAACATAGCTCCGAGGATCACTAGACCACGCAAGCCCTTCTGCCACGGCAAGCCCTTGATCCAAGAAGGGGCTGATTATTTAAAGTGCTTTAAATGAAAACATACAGTCAACAAACAAGACATAGTTAATACATTTTTTTATCAAAGTACAGTGATTTGAATCTGTGTGATTTGCAGTTTTTCAACAAAGTGGGTAAGATAATGAGGAAATTGACTGATTTAGTTTGATATTAAGCATTTTTGGAGCCTCTCCTTTGGCTGAACTTTGTTCTGATGTTTGAATGCTTTATCTTTCTAGCAGTAAATGTAGATAGTAATGAAAAGGTGAAGAAATTGATAAAGTGTTGAAATTCCAAAAGCACAATGTGCATTTTTATCCACTCAATTATCTAATCTGCAATTTTTGTTAAGGAAAACATTTTGTAGTGTTAAATTTTGTTAATTATTTCAGCTTTGAAGTAGTGTGGCACAAATCACATGCTAGGAGTTACTATGTCAAGCTTAAAAGTAATATTAATTCTGAAATAATGACAGACTAGTTACACTTTTCAATGGCAACACCGTTAATTCTTAACCATTAATTGTGTCTGGTAACCTATACTCAATATAACATAAATTTTTTTAGGTATCCTCTTCCCCATTCAGAGTAACTTGCACAGTTTAAGTTTTTAAGTGGCATCGATTCAAATTTAATTAATTTACTTTTTTGTAAGTAAATTAGCCATTTATTTTCTCTTTTCCAGTTACTGGCTTTGATCTTTGGGGTGCTGTGCTGGCTGTAGGTCTTGTCTGTACTCTGTACACAGCACTGGTAAGTAGATGTGCATTCAGAAAAGGTCCAATGTGTTTTAAATATGGAGCTCTGTAGCTGTATTTTTAAGAACAAGTAATTGTGATTTATAATGAGATTATAACATTACTCAGCTACTTAACTGCAAATCCTCCCAGAAATGTATGAAATTTGTGACTTATTGTTGGGAGAAAATTGGCTACAGGTAGAAAGTGATTCTGAACAAGTCATTCCTTATTATTGTATGAGTTAATTAAAAAATTGATAAATGTGGTAGGCATTGTAATCTGTATAAGTAAATATTTACTCACTATGACAACAGAGAGCATTAAGTTCATATAAGCCTTTTTCACATTTGTTTATATAAAAGTCTTAATGTGGTAACAACATGTTGTGCTTTGTTGCCTTCTTTTCCATAGCAAAGTCATCCAAATTTAGATGGTTTCTTTTATATGATATGGCATATAGCAGTAAAAGAGGAGAGACTTTAAGATCCAGTTTAATTAAAAAAAATTAAACTTTATGATGTTTTTCATTTGAATATTCAGTTAACTTAAAAATAATGTACTTTTACTGGCCAGTTATGTTCCTAAAATTTATCATTGTTACATACATGTGAAAATACTAATTTTAAAGTACTTACCAAATTCTGAAAACTTGTATAGAAGAAAAGGAAAGCAAAATAAAAGAATCAATGCAAAAAAAATCTAATTGAAGTTTTAAAATCTAAAGTTAAATTACAGCTGTACAGTAAACACAGTACTCAAGTATGAATACAGACAGACACTGGCTTCCCAGTTGTTCATCAGACTTTCCATTAAGCTTTACAAAGAAAGCAAACCTAGCAGTAGAAATTGAATAGGCAAGGTCTGTTTGCCTTGTGTGAGTCACTGGTAGGCATACTTTGCCGGTACACAGTAGCACAAACCAGTCTCCAAGTCTTGGAGTCCAGTCTTGGGAGTCTGCACACAAGTTTCATGTAAGGCAGTGCTTCTCAGCCACTTGGTCATGCCACTGGTGGATTGTGAGATGCGCCGTTGGTTGGTGAGTGGGTCACCTAAGCCAGTTTTAAATCAACCACTGGATTGCGACCTGGGTTGATGCCTCTGGTTTGCAGCTGGGTCACCTGCAATATGTTTCCCCGTTTCTATGTGAACTCGTTTTACCAAGGGGCACACCCAAATGTGCTCGTTTCACCAAGGAGACATTTTTCAATATCTGCTAGTGGGTTGTCAATGAATTTAAAAAGGCAAAACTGAGTTGCAGCACTATAAACAGTTGAGAAACACTTTTGTAGTTTCTATCGGTCGACAAGTGACTAATATTTATACAGTGCCCTCCATAGTGCTTGGGACATTAATCACAAGTACCTGTGACACCGATTTTTCCAAACATTATGATGCCCTCAAATGGGAGGACCTTGTATAAAATGTGTTGTAATTTGTACATGGTTTGATGGAAATGTGTGCAAATACTCTTAAAGTATGCAATTTGCACTTCAATCACATCTGAATTGTTTGATTTATAGTTTTAAACTGGAGCAGAGAGGTAAATCACAGAAAAAGGTGGCTTTGTCACAAAAATTTTGGTGGGCAGTGTGAGTATATGTTTGTGTGTGATTCCGTATGTATGTACACACACACATGCACACAAAGAGAGTGTGTGAATTCCACACATACTGTAATCAGGCTACTATTCAAAATCGGTTTACTGGAACTATAAAGCAGTAGTCCTAATGATAGCCTGGCCTGCAGGACATATATACCCACTGGTGTAGAACGAGATGAGAGCAAAATGGATTGTTGATGACATTTTTCACCTAAGCATTTAAACATTTTCAGTCATTACTGTCAAGCAAATACCTATATAGCCATAAGGCCAGAACCAAGAAGCTGAGGAGAAGCTTCTACCCTCAGACCATTTGGATTTTAATCTCTGTTTACTTCAGTGACTTTACAATATATTGTATTTGTCAATTTAAGGGTTTTAAGTGCTGGTAATTATTGTCACTTCATATGTTTACTTCATTTGTTATATTTAACCAGCGGTGTTAAGTAACAGAGTATAACTACTTCATTACATAAGTATATTTTTCAGCTAATTGTACTTGAGAAAATTTCATTTAGGACTGCTTTTACATTTACCCCACTACAAGTTTCGCTCAAATAGCATACTTTTCTCCTTAAGCGTGTGATCAGTATCCACATGTTGTACGCACAAGATATTGCAGCATATACTTAGAAGCCCAATTACTAAATTGTACAGTGAGCCAGGCTAGTTTAAGTTGCATGTTAACTGGAGAAGACAGATTCATTGTTTTGGCGAGATCTTGTGGCCTGCGAGGGTGAAGGGAGTGATGACAGTGTCTTGTTGTTATGTGACCTGCTTTGTTTTATTTTAACTCCATATTGCCTTTTCTTATATATTACCTTCACCTCTCTATATACATATAGTTTTTAACTTCTGTTGTATGTACCTGTTATATTTGTTATTTTTTTGCACAATGATGGAGTTGTTTGCCACATTAACATTTTAATTAATTATTTGCTTCAAATATAACATCTTGTTTTCTCTTTTCCTATGTATACCTTTAGCAACCTTCCTCAATATACTTGTGTGTATGAGCCTCTCTTGACTGACACTCCCTCTCTTAAGCATGTTCCCATAAAGTCTGCTACTCATATTCTGTCATTTTGACGTGACTTACTCACCTTCTGGCCACTTTTATACTTCCCACCATGCAAGGCAGCACTTGGAGTGTGCCTCCTAAACCTTTCTCCTCCTTGTGTGTCTCACAACCGCACTTCCTCTTTCGATCACACCATCAAAGTTAAAGAATTTTAGAACTCTTTGCAAAATTATTAAAATATAAATAAAATATTTTTATACAAGTATTCAGACCATTTTGCTTTGGCACGTGATGTTTGTCTTGTTTTCTTACCATTCTCATTCAGTTGATCATTGTTGAGATGCTTCTACACCTTATTTAGAGTCTGTTTATGGTAGATTCAATTGATTATACATGATTAGGAAAGGCACACACCTGTCTATATAAGGCTGCACAATTGACAGCGTGTTTTAGAGGGAAAATGTTTGTTAAAGCAAAAACCATGCCATGATGTTGAAAGAATTGAAACAAGACTGTTTTGAGGCACAGATCCGGGGAATGCTAGAAAAAAATCTCTAGCATTGAATCTTCCCAAAAAGCACAATGGCCTCCATAATTCTTAAATGAAAAAATTCAGAATGGCCACAGCCTGCATGAAGATGGAAGAAATTTCCTAAATGTTAACTATCATTGCAACACTCCACTGATCAAGGTTCTTTGGCAGAGTAACCAGACAAAATCCTCTCCTCAGTAAAATACACATGACAGCCCATTTGAAGTTTGCAATAAGGCAGCTAAAGGACACTCAACAACAAGATTATCTGGATTGATGAACCCAAGACTGAACTCAATTCTAAGCTTTTTGTCTGGAAGAAGCTACACACCACTTACCAGTTGGTCAATGCCATTCCAGCAGTGAAGCATGGTTCATACTGTGGGGTTGTTTTTCAGTGGCATGGATTTGGATACTGGTTAGGTTTAAGGGAAAGGTGAATGGAGCAAAGTACAGAGATAATCTTAATGCAGACTTACTCCAGACCTACCCATTGGGTGGAAAGTTCACCTTCCAACAGGATAATAAACCTAAGCACAAAGAAAAAAAGCAAAACACAAAGATAACATGAAATAAAGACAATTCTGTGAATATCCTTTAGCAGCACAGCTAGAAACTGACTTGAACCCAATCGAACATCTCTGGAGAGACCTGAAAATAACTGTACACTATTGTTCTTCATGTAACCTGGCCAAGCTTGTGAGGATCAGCAGAGAAGAATGTGTCTCAAAGCAGGATGGTGGCTTTGTGGCTAAGGATCTGCATTGGTATCTTGAATGTTACTTGTTCACATCCCATTACTTCAAGAAGAGAGGGGCCTTAAGCAAGACCCTTAACCTGAAAATTGCTCCAGGGAGCTGTATAATGGTTGACCGAGCACTCTGACCCCTAAAGGTCATACGAAAAGACAATTTCCTCCTTGGGATTAAAAGTATGTCAAATAAAAAAATAAATAAAAATCCCCAAGTCCAGGTGTAAGAAGCTTGTCACGTCATACCCACCAATGCATCAGGATGTATTTGCTGCCAAAGATGATTCAACTAAGTCCTAAGTGTATGTTCATGTAATATTTAAATTTTTTTATGTTTAATAAATTTGCAGAAAATTTTAAACCCTGCTTTAATTTTGCAATTTTGGGGTATCGAGTGTTGCTTGGGGTGGGGTTGTGGGGATTGAATTTAAATGATTTTAGCATAAGGCTGCAACAGAACAATGAAAAAGTGAAGCGGTCTGAACACTAACTGAATGCACTGTATGTGTCTGTCCTGTTATGGACAGTTGTCCTGTTCAGGTTTGATTTCTGCCTCCTGAGGAGTATTATCTGTTTTAAGATGTTTAGTTTTAGAAATCACAAAAGTGAAGAATTTTGGTAATGTAGCACTGTCAACCCAGAAAAGTTAGGTATAAGTTAAAAAGAAAACCATCCCTTTTAACTTTCTCATATTCAAAGTATAGGGAAAGTATTGTAATCATCCAGATATTCGATGTCGGGATTTTGTTGAATCTCGACATTTTAGACCTCCTTGACTTTCTCATATGCGAAGTATAGAGAAAGTCTGGGAATCCTCCAAAAATTCCATTCCAGATTTTGATGAATCTCGGCGTTTTAGACCTCACTGAGTCCGAAAATACCATTTTTGGAATTATGTCTGTGTCTGTCTGTCTGTCTGTGTGTGTGTGTGTGTGTGTGTATGTAAACACGATAACTTGAGTATGCTTTCATTTAGGTCAACCAAATTTTGCAACAAGTGTTAGGTACAAAACTTCTGGGCTATTTCCATTAACCGGAAGCTGTACTTTACCTTTTGTTATATGAAACTAGCTCAAGTACCCAACATTTCCCAGGTGTATTTGTATGATGAATTACAGTGAAAAAGCAAATGTCTGTTAACCCTTTTTTCAGTTCTGGTCGAAATGCTTCTTCTCAATTTGTGTTTTTTTGTATCAATTCAGAAATTACAAACTGGTAATTTCTTCTACTGAATGAAGCAGGAATTTAGATGAAAGTAAATTTTCTGGATTTGTGATATTTACTAATAAGCACTTTGGTAACACTTAAATAGCTGCCCTTTAGAAGTAAGAGTTGCTAGTCCTTGTGAAGGCTATTTTTGTCATTAATTGTGAATATTCAGATATAATCAAGGCAGCAAATTCAACCGAAAAAGTGTATTAAAAAGAAAATGAATTTGATTTTGAAAGATATGGCAAAAATAAAATATTTTGTAATTTCATATGTCAGCAAATCTAACACCAGTGCAATTTTCTGAATGCAAGATAAGATTATTTAAAGAACAATGCCTTAAACAAAAAGATCATTTAAAGGTAAAAATGACTTACTCACTTTGAAACTGGTTTGAACAAAACCATGCACATTTGGTGGGTGAGGGATTTGGCTTCAGGACCAAACTTGAGATATACATTACCATCAATTTCTCTGCTGTCATGAGTTAAAAACTTGATCTTTGTGTATGACTAGATTCCATAATTACCATAAGTCCTTGCTGGGTTGGCACTATGAACACTTCTTCTTTGTATTACCTGGTTTAGTGTGGTTCACAAGTTGATGTTTAATTACACATTAATTAACTGGATGGCATGATGAAAAATTTAATCCAGATGTGGAAAGCGTATGCAAAAGGGGAGGCCGGGGGTGATTAGTGTTTTACAGGCATCACTGCCTGGTCTCTCTATTAATTTAAGAGGCAGCACCACCGACAGTATTTAATTATGTCATAAAGATGATTTAAAGTTGTTTCATCAACATTGATTTAAAACCGCAAAAAATAAAAGCGTAATATTATAATTGACTTATCACAAAGAAAAAGTAACAGTTGCTAATGCTGTCTTCAGCCTCTCTCTTTCTACCTTATTCTGGACAGTAACTTGAGAAAGTAATTTTGGTAATTAAAAAAAAATGTTTCACTCTTTCATTGTGGCGTAATCATTATGACAATGTAAGCTTTTTTCAAAAATGTAAGGTTTTGTTTAAAAAAAAATTTGGGTGCCTCAACCATTGTCCAGTGACCTGAGTATCACTTTGTTGATTATCTATAATACAACATCACAAAATAATAGGAAGTGGGTAGTGAAACAGCCATTTTCCTTTCACATACAGTTTCCCGAAATCATTGCTGAACTTCATTTTAAGCACAAATGCGCGCAACTGTGAAAGTCACTAAAAATCGTGTTTTGGAGTTTACAAAGTTTTTTTGGGAGGTTGAACATTGCTCCTTAAGGGTTTGGCAACACTATACACACCCTTTGTGCCTGTAGATTTTCTAAAAATGTTGTCAAGATGAAAACAAACTGGGGGAGGACTCATTTTGAAAATTGGCATAGTTAAATGAGACTAAATGACCTATTCGTAGACACAAGCTGTACTTCAACAAGAAAATAAAACTATTATCCAAATTAGTTGAGAAGAAAACGCTGTACCTGCAGTACTAGATGAGACCATGCTTCGGCCATTACAAAACTATGCGTGTGCTGTAGGGCTGTCAGATCGAATTCTATATAAATTACATTCACGGAAAGTAGTAGGTTTAAGCTATATGCTATTGAGAAAATTGTGCATAACCTAATTGTCATCACTGGCTTAGTTTGAGGTAACATGCACCACTGCTATTTCATTTAATCTGATATATACATGTTCAAGTACAGCAAATTATATGCACTCCACTTAGAATGTAAAATAATGTATTAGTACACACATCATAAGATAAAAATAAAAAATAAAAATCTTTACCTTTATACTTAGCTTTTATTGGGCTGGTAACTGTATGTCTGGTACCTCCATATCAGTCAGATACTGTGTACTTTCAATGTATTGGCTTACTACTGCTTGGTGTGCATTATCCATGTTGCATCATGCTTCAATGTATGCATTAATGTAGAGCAAACTCTTAATGAGTAAATGCATTATATACTCAAAGAAGTAAACATCAGCGCAGAAAAATTAATTTTTATTTAATGACCTTGAGTGCTGTCGGCAATGAGCACAGTCTTTCAGTGCTGATTACCTGTGCTAGTTATTTTAAATAATCCCCTGTTCAGTGTTAAATAATTTATCCATCCATCCTCTTCCGCTTATCCGAGGTCAGGTCGTGGGGGCAGCAGCTTGAGCAGAGATGCCCAGACTTCCCTCTCCCCGGCCACTTTTTCTAGCTATTCCGTGAGAATCCCAAGGCATTCCCAGGCTAGCCGGGAGACATAGTCCCTCCAGCGTGTCCTGGGTCTTCCCCGGGGCCTCCTCCCGGTTGGACGTGCCCGGAACACCTCACCAGGGAGGCGTCCAGGAGGCATCCTGATCAGATGCCCGAGCCACCTCATCTGACTCCTCTCGATGCGGAGGAGCAGCGGCTCTACTCAGCCCCTCCCGGATGACTGAGCTTCTCACCCTATCTTTAAGGGAGAGCCCAGACACCTTGCGGAGGAAACTCATTTCGGCCGCTTGTATTCGCGATCTCGCTCTTTCTGTCACTACCCATAGCTCATGACCATAGGAGGGGGTAGGAACATAGATCGACTGGTAAATTGAGAGCTTTGCCTTACGGCTCAGCTCCTTTTTCACCACGACAAACCGATGCAGAGCCCGCATCACTGCGGACGCCGCACCAATCTGCCTGTCGATCTCACGCTCCATTCTTCCCTCACTCGTCAACAAGACCCCGAGATACTTGAACTCCTCCACTTGGGGCAGGATCTCGCCTCCCACCCTCAGAGGGCACTCCACCCTTTTCCGGCTGAGAACCATGGTCTCGGATTTGGTGGTGCTGATTCCCATCCCAGCCACTTCACACTCAGCTGCGAACCAATCCAGAGAGAGCTGAAGATCACGGCCTGATGAAGCAAACAGCACAACATCATCTGCAAAAAGCAGTGACCCAATCCTGAGTCCACCAAACCAGAACCACTCAACACCCTGGCTGCGCCTAGAAATTCTGTCCATAAAAGTTATTAACAGAAACGGTGAAAAAGGGCAGCCCTGGTTCGACTTAATTCCGGCAATGCGGACCAAGCTCTGACACCGGTTGTACAGGGACCGAACAGCCCTTATCAAGGGGCCCGGTACCCCATACTCCCAGAGCACCCCCCACAGGATTCCCCAAGGGACACGGTCGAACGCCTTTTCCAAGTCCACAAAACACATGTAGACTGGTTGGGCGAACTCCCATGCACCCTCCAGGACTCTGCTAAGGGTGTAGAGCTGTTCCACTGTTCCGCGACCAGGACGAAAACTACACTGTTCCTCCTGAATCCAAGGTTCGACTATCCGACGGACCCTCCTCTCCAGAACCCCCGAATAGAGTTTTCCAGGGAGGCTGAGGAGTGTGATCCCTCTGTAGTTGGAACACACCCTCCGGTCCCCTTTCTTAAAGTGGGGGACCACCACCCCGGTCTGCCAATCCAGAGGCACTGTCCCTGATGTACATGCGATGTTGCAGAGACGTGTCAACCAAGACAGCCCTACAACATCCAGAGCCTTGAGGAACTGTGGGCGTATCTCATCCACCCCCGGGGCCCTGCCACCAAGGAGTTTTTTGACCACCTCGGTGACCTCAGTCCCAGAGATGGGGGAGCCCACCTCCGAGTCCCCAGGCTCTGCTTCCTCATTGGAAGGCATGTTAGTGGGATTGAGGAGGTCTTCAAAGTACTTCCCCCACCGACCTACAACGTCCCAAGTCGAGGTCGGCAGCGCACCATCCCCACCATATACAGTGTTGACACTGCACTGCTTTCCCCTCCTGAGACACCAGACGGTTGACTAGAATCTCCTCAAAGCCGTCTGAAAGTCGTTCTCCATGGCCTCCCCAAACTCCTCCCATGCCAGAGTTTTTGCCTCGGCAACCACCAAAGCTGCATTTCGATTGGCCCGCCGGTACCTGTTAGCTGCCTCCAGAGTCCCACAGGACAAAAGGGTCTGGTAGGACTCCTTCTTCAGCTTGACGGCATCCCTCACTGCCGGTGTCCACCAACGGGTTTGGGTATTGCCGCCATGACAGGCACCGACCACCTTACGGCCACAGCTCCGGTCAGCCGCCTCAGCAATAGAGGCACGAAACATGGCTGATTCGGATCTCAATGTCCCCCACCTCCCTCGGGTTGTGGTTGAAGTTCTGCCGGAGGTGGGAGTTGAAGCTACTTCTGACGGGACTCTGCCAGACGTTTCCAGCAGACCCTCACAACACGTTTGGGCCTACCAGGCCTGACCAGCATCCTCCCCCACCGTTGAAGCCAACTCACCACCAGGTGGTGATCAGTTGACAGCTCCGCCCCTCTCGTCACCTGAGTGTCCAAGACATGTGGCTGCAGATCACACAGCGGCCTAGGGTGTCCTGGTGCCAAGTGCGCATATGAACACCCCTATGCTTGAACATGGTGTTCGTTATGAACAATCCGTGACGAGCACAAAAGTCCAATAGCAAAACACCATTCGGGTTCAGATCAGGGGGGCCATTCCTCCCAGTCACGCCCTTCCAGGTTTCACTGTCATTGCCCACGTGAGCATTGAAGTCTCCCAGCAATATGTGGGAGTCCCCAGAAGGTATGCCCTCTAGCACCCCCTCCCGGGACTTCAAAAAGGGTGGGTACTCCAAACTGCTGTTTGGTGCATACGCACAAACAACAGTTAGGACCCGTCCCCCCACCAAAAGGCAGAGGGAAGCTACCCTCTCGTCCACCTGGGTAAACCCCAATGTACAGGCTGCAAGTCGGGGGGGGGGGGCATAAGTATGCCCACACCCGCTCGGCGCCTCTCACCAGGGGCAACTCCAGAGTGGTAGAGTGTCCAGCCCCTCTCAAGGAGATTTGTTCCAGAGTCCAAGCTGTGCGTCGAGGTGAGCCCGACTATATTTAGCCGGAACCTCTTGACCTCGCGCACTTTCTCAGGCTCCTTCCCCTTCAGAGAGGTGACATTCCATGTCCCAAGACCCAGCTTTTGTAGCCAAGGATCGAACCGCCAAGGTCCCCGCCTTCGGCCACCACCCAACTCAAACCCGACCTCCTTGGCCCCTCCCATAGGTGGTGAGCCCATGGGAAGGGGGACCCATGTTACCTCTTTGGGCTGTGCCCGGCCAAGCCCCATGGGTGCAAGCCTGGCCACCAGGCGCTCGCATCGAGCCCCACCTCCAGGTGAATAATTTATAAGTTAGTTAACTTAGTAAATTAACTTTTATATACCTGTATATATAATACTAGCTGTCCCCTGCGGCTTTGCCTGCATAGATGTGAAACAGGACAGCGAGGAGGGCCCTGCCTGGCTCTCTACTCCTGACGTCATGCTTCCCCCTCCCCTCGGCCCGCAGCCTCTGTCTTAGATTAGCACAAATATATCATTCCTGCTAGAGAACTATGATTCTTAGTGCGATTAGAGAAGTTGCAAAATCATGTTCAAGCAAATTCTAGAAAAAAGCCTGATCTAAATCCATTAAGTAGTTCTCTCGTTTGCTAGCTAAGCAGATGTAAGATATGCTCCGCGGCTGGCATGTGAGTGAGGAGGGCCCTGCCCTGCTCCCCTCCCCTCGGCCTGCTGCGTCTCTCTCGGATTTGTGCAAATAAGCGAACTGCGATACTTAGCACAATGAGAGAGGTTGCAAAATCAGCCGGAATGTTCAAGCAAATTATAGAAAAAAAAACAGATCTAAATACGTTAAGTAGTTTTCTCATCAAAAGTGGACAGACATACAGACAGATGTTCGATTTTTAAATATATATATATATATATATATATATATATATATATATATATATATATATATATATATATATATATATATATACACACACACAGTCATATGAAAAAGTTCAGGAACCCCTCTTAATTCTTTGGATTTTTGTTTATCATTGGCTGAGCTTTCAAAGTAGCAACTTTCTTCTAATATACAGTGCATCCGGAAAGTATTCACAGCGCATCACTTTTTCCACATTTTGTTATGTTACAGCCTTATTCCAAAATGGATTAAATTCATTTTTCCCCTCAGAATTGTACACACAACACCCCATAATGACAACGTGAAAAAAGTTTACTTGAGGTTTTTGCAAATTTATTAAAAATAAAAAAACTGAGAAATCACATGTACATAAGTATTCACAGCCTTTGCTCAATACTTTGTCGATGCACCTTTGGCAGCAAATACAGCCTCAAGTCTTTTTGAATATGATGCCACACGCTTGGCACATCTATCCTTGGCCAGTTTCACCCATTCCTCTTTGCAGCATCTCTCAATCTCCATCAGGTTGGATGGGAAGCGTCGGTGCACAGCCATTTTAAGATCTCTCCAGAGATGTTCAATCGGATTCAAGTCTGGGCTCTGGCTGGGCCACTCAAGGACATTCACAGAGTTGTCCCGAAGCCACTCCTTTGATATCTTGGCTGTGTGGTTAGGGTCATTGTCCTGCTGAAAGATGAACCGTCGCCCCAGTCTGAGGTCAAGAGCGCTCTGGAGCAGGTTTTCATCCAGGATGTCTCTGTACATTGCTGCAGTCATCTTTCCCTTTATCCTGACTAGTCTCCCAGTTCCTACCGCTGAAAAGCATCCCCACAGCATGATGCTGCCACCACCATGCTTCACTGTAGGGAAGGTATTGGCCTGGTGATCAGCGGTGCCTGGTTTCCTCCAAACATGATGCCTGGCATTCACACCAAAGAGTTAAATCTTTGTCTCATCAGACCAGATAATTTTCTTTATTATGGTCTGAGAGTCCTTCAGGTGCCTTTTGGTAAACTCCAGGCAGGCTGCCATGTGCCTTTTACTAAGGAGTGGCTTCCGTCTGGCCACTCTACCATACAGGCCTGATTGGTAGATTGCTGCAGAGATGGTTTTCCTTCTGGAAGGTTCTCCTCTATCTCCACAGAGGACCTCTGGAGCTCTGTCAGAGTGACCATCGGGTTCTTGGTCACCTCCCTGACTAAGGCCCTTCTCCCCCGATAGCTCAGTTTAGATGGCTGGCCAGCTCTAGGAAGAGTCCTGATGGTTTCGAACTTCTTCCACTTACGGATGATGGAGGTCACTGTGCTCACTGGGACCTTTAAAGCAGCAGAAATTTTTCTGTAACCTTCCCCAGATTTGTGCCTCGAGACAATCCTGTCTTTGAGGTGTACAGACAATTCCTTTGACTTCATGCTTGGTTTGTGCTCTAACATGAACTGTCAACAGTGGGACCTTATATAGACAGGTGTGTGTCTTTCCAAATCATGTCCAATCAACTGAATTTACCACAGGTGGACTCCAGTTAAGATGCAGAAACATCTCAAGGATGATCAGGGGAAACAGGATGCACCTGAGCTCAATTTTGAGCTTCATGACAAAGGCTGTGAATACTTGTGTACATGTGCTTTCTCAATTTTTTTATTTTTAATAAATTTGCAAAAACCTCAAGTAAACTTTTTTCACGTTGTCATTATGGGGTGTTGTGTGTAGAATTCTGAGGAAAAAAATTAATTTAATCCATTTTGGAATAAGGCTGTAACATAACAAAATGTGGAAAAAGTGATGCGCTGTGAATACTTTTCGGATGCACTATATGACATGCCTTATGGAAACAGTAGTATTTCAGCAGTAACATTAAGTTTATTGCATTAACAGAAAATACGCAATATGTATCATAGCAAAATTAGACAGGTGCATATAAATTTGGGCACCCCAACAGAGATATTACATCAATACTTATTTGAGCCTCTTTTTGCAAATATAACAGCCTCTAAACGCCTCCTATAGCCTTTGATGAGTGTCTGGATTCTGGATGGAGGTATTTTTGACCATTCTTCCATACAAAATCTCTCCAGTTCAGTTGAATTTGATGGCTGCCCAGCATGGACAGCCTGCTTCAAATCATCCCATGGAGTTTCGATGATATTCAAGTCAGGGGACTGTGACAGCCATTCCAGAAGATTGTACTTCTCCCTCTGCACGAATGCCTTTGTAAATTTTGAACTGTGTTTTGGGTCATTGTCTTGTTGGAATATCCAACCCCTGCGTAACTTCAATTTTGTGACTGATGCTTGAATATTATCCTGAAGAATTTGTTGATATTGTGTTAAATTCATCCGACCCTCGACTTTAATAAGGGCCCCATAGGATAATGGAACCTCCACCAAATTTTGACATTAGGTAGCAGGTGTTTTTCTTGGAATGCGGTGTTCTTCTTCCGCCATGCAAAGCACTTTTTCTCATCACCCTGCCATACAGATGTTCCTTGTGCAAATTGCGCTGAATTATAGAATGATGTACAGATACACCATCTGCAGCAAGATGTTCTTGCAGGTCTTTGGAGGTGATCTGTGGGTTGTCTGTAACCATTCTCACAATCCTGCGCATATGCTGCTCCTGTATTTTTCTTGGCCTGCCAGACCTGGGTTTAACAGCAACTGTGCCTGTGGCCTTCCATTTCTTGATTACATTCCTTACAGTTGAAACTGACAGTTTAAACCTCTGAGATAGTTTTTTTGTAGCCTTCCCCTAAACCATAATAGTGAACAATCTTTGTTTTCAGATCTTTTGAGAATTGCTTTGAGAATCCCATGCTGCCACTCTTCAGAGGAGAGTCAAAGGGAAGCACAACTTGCAATTGACCACCCTAAATACCTTTTCTCATGATTGGACACACCTGTCTATGATGTTCAAAGCTTAACGAGCGAATCCAACCAATTTGGTGTTGCAAGTAATCAGTATTGAGCAGTTACATGTATTCAAATCAGCAACATTACAAGGGACCCATATTTTTGCACAGCCAGTTTTTCACATTTGATTTAATTTCATACAACTAAATACTGCTTCAATAAAAATCTTTGTTCAGAAAACACCCCAGTACTCAGATGTTCCTAGGAAATTAAAGACATACTACTGTTATCTTTTTTGTTGAAAGTAGAGTAAATTATTATGCAGGCAGAGATGGGTTCCCAAACCTTTTCATATGACTGTATATATAGAGATTTGTAGCTGGAAATCCACACATATCTTAAAATAGTTTTTTATTCCTAAGCTTTTGATTCCTACCAGGAATATTCATCGGAGGAAAATGATTAGACTTACAGGAACCCAAGGCAGTATATATCAAATAGAGAGTGGAAGAAATTTGGATTGGCGGGGGGGAGTAGGGGTTCAAAGGGGGTTGGTCATAAAGTCTTATTTATTATTTGCATGTTCTTCTTTTCAGGCCGGCATATGCTGGGTTCGTGTCCAAATGTCTTCTAATGGCATTTTCATTGGATAGCAACGTTTCAGCCAGTTCTGTACCAGTTTTAGTATTAGCCTTGAATTTTACTTGCTCTGAGTTCCATTTAAATGTGTGCAAGTTCCTCTGATAATGATTCCTAGTAGGAATCAAAACCTTGGGAACCAAAGATTCAGTTGCTGCTTTTATGGATTTCCAGCTACAAATATGCAAACTGTATCACAGACTTCCCGTTCAAGTATATATATGTTAATATGTATTTTTTCTCCCAATTGTGCCATTCAGGGAGGACTAAAAGCAGTGATCTGGACCGATGTTTTCCAAACTGTAGTCATGTTTGCTGGACAGCTAACAGTTATTGTTGTGGGAGCATGGCGAGTGGGTGGAATGGGAGAAGTGTGGAAAATAGCACAAGAAGGCGGCCGCATCTCTGGTATAGAGTAAGTATAAAATATTGACTTTCTTTTTTCTATGTACTTCAAATGAGGCAGTAGTATAGAATATGTATAATAGTTCAAACAATCAGTATACTTTTACTTATTCAAATAATACCTGGATTATTCAAATAGTGTAAAGGACTGTAGACCCACAGCCATTTACAGCTGCCTCTAAAACAACAATAATACTCCAAATAACAATACGTACTTACTCTGACAGATTTCTCATTTTTCTAATCTTTAACACTACAATATTGTAATATCATAAGTGCTACTTCTGCAGAGCTTAGGTTTAAGCAGTATTGGCCTTATATTTGAGCAGTACATTATTTAGAGTTTAGATTTTACTTTAACTTCTCATTAAATAAAAAATGGAGCAAGTATTACCTCTTTTGCATTTAATTATTAAAAAGCACATATGTGGACTATGCTAATTTAAGCTGCACATGTGTCACTGTATACATAACACTTGGCTAAAAAATGTTTATTTCTTGTATTTACAATTACTGTTAGAACAATTTATTCACAAAGTACTTGTCACTGTTTTCAGACCTTTTGCTTTGATACTTGGTATTTATTATTTTTTAAATCAGTTTTAACCCAGATCCTTTTGAGCGGCACACCTTCTGGACCTTGGCATTTGGAGGAATTTTTATGATGTTAGCACTGTATGGAGTAAACCAAGCACAAGTGCAGAGATACCTGAGTTCTAAAACTGAGAAGGAAGCTATCAAGTAAGCATATGTAATGGGAAAAGGAAACCACTTTTTGGTCATGTAGCAACAGTATTTTCCATGAGTACTGGAACAGTAAAGTCAAAATTTGTAATTTTAGTATATACTCGGACAATTTGGATTTAAGAAGAAAGAATGGATATGAGGATAAGACTTGGCAGGGAACATAAGCATTAGGGCAGTTCATTTCCCGTTGTCTCCTGTTGATTAGCTGCTTTTATATTATTTATTTATTTATTTTTGTACTTTATTTTTTTTGTAGTACTTTTTTACATTTATAATGAATGTACCACATATAGTTTGTTTTAGCTTTGGTGTTTGCTTTTTGGAGTCGGTAATCAAAAATAGACATGAAAATTAAAGAGATCGCCATAAAAAAAATAAAAATAAATTAATCACAATCGCAATGGACAGAGAGAAATAAACAATCTATAATATGTTGAATAGAAACCTTTTGGTGTACGTGATAAGTAGCCATGACTGGATTGACTAAGGAAATCTTCAGCTGAAGGAAAGTCAGAGCTATGAAAAAGCTCAAAATGACTGGTGCTGAAGTAACTTTTAAATTCCAAAATATAAGAGTTAAGGTATTAATCTAATCTAACTACAATCTACTGTTTATAAAACATTATTAACAGCAAAGTTATTGAGACCACAATTATCATTATTACAGAAAATAGAATAGTTGGATTAGAATTTCTTAAAAAGTAAGTAGATGAGCCAGTAAATGTCTAGAGGAAAGCTTTGTGAACAGACAAGACAAAAATAAACCTCTACTACGACAAATTTAAAGTCAGAAGAAAGGAGCGTCAAATCATCCAAAACATTCCAATTTAATCTCTAAAATATGATGAAGGTAATGTTATGGCTTTGATAAACATGATTGCTTCCAGGCCTGGATCATTCATCTTTTTGATAAGATAGCTAATCATTGTAGCAACAGAATGATTTCAGAAGTACTGTATATAGGACCTTTTTTTGTCAGAGGGAAAAAGTGGAAAAATTTAAATTGACCCAGTTTCATGACACATGTACAGTATTTCATCTCCTAATACCTATAAAGTCACAAGTAAAGTTGTGTATCTAAACTTTGGTATTGTCAGTTTATTCTGTTACATAAATTTGCTTGAAGTATAGGACTAAAACACACTGTAGCATTATTGTAAAGCTTGGGAATAAGAGGTCATTCTGTTCTTTTGCCTCATGTGTCAGTTTTCATCTCAAGTCCAAACTACTGGAGTGCTTCGCTAAAATAGTAACTTTGACTTCACTGTTCCAATGTTTATAGCAGTGATGGTACAGTATGTGTTTTTTTTCCAACACTAGAGTAGTATAAAGAGTATTTTTACCATATTAATGCTCATATAACTTGTATTTGCATTTTTTAAAATAAATGTGAAAAGTGAATGTGTTAATAATCAAATAAATATTGGTGTGTTGTACTGAATAATAAAATCTACAGTATACCTGCTTTCCACAGTTAAAGATTGTGGGAACCAGAGCCTATCGCTCTATCAATAATCAATTCATTATTTCAGATAGTTTTCATGATTCTAAAAGCTTAAAAGCATGGAATTACTCTCATCACTGTTTTAATAGCCATTTTCCTGGTTTTCTCAGGATAACTGGTTGCACTTTCTAATCCTTTCCCTCTACTTTCTGAAGTCCTGGATGTTATTTGGGGTTACTCCCATTCTTTTCTTATCATTTGGCACCGTCTCAAATTTTCTTCAGCCTCCATCTTGGTCTCATTTCCTCCAACTCCAAGATGCTACATCTCTTCACCCAGTTGTTTTTGCATTTCACTGTAAATGCCTAAACCATCAAATTTTTTTTTATCCTCATTACAACACCTGTTTCCTCCCAACAGTCCTTCTCTCAGCATTCATCTTCTTCTCATTCTATGACACTTCACAGATTCTAATCATGACCTCTACATTTATTGGCCATGTCTCATTACCATAGAGCATATTACTTTTCACACAGCTTTCTTCTCTTCTCTTTAGAAGTCAGAATCGGGGCACAGTTCCCTGAATTTCTTTAAAACAAACTTCTAACCCTTGCTATCACTGTTGTGCCTGAACAGCACTGTGTCCACTTAACTTTATATCTAAGTGGAAGAACTCCCCCACAACTCCTTTGCTGATATCTTCTCTTTACATTACTACATCTTGTATGCATCCCCTTTTTACATCCCATGCATTGTATTGATTTCCTCCCAATACATATGATGCACATACATGAGCACATGCATCTTCATTTCGTCTTGCTCCTTGGTCTTTCCTGCATTTACCTTTTGATGCTTTTCACTTCCAAAATGGCAGTCCATTTCAGTATATTCTTGTGCAATTATGCTTCAGTTTCTGCCATTAATGCTAGGTCATCTGAATACAATTTCAGTCATTGATGCAATACTCTGTTCGCTACCTTTATCGATGACATTAAAAGAAACAGGCTCAGAATGGATACATGGTGGAGCCTTGTCTTCATCTCAGAGCTTTCTCTATTCAATCAGATTCCCTGTCTACCATTGATGGTTTCTTTGTCACTGACATCACAGCAAATGCTAACCATTCATCAACATCTAACTTTCTCAATGCCCACCTCACCACCTCTTGTGGCATCCTGTTTACATACATTATCATGATCTAGTAATGCATAATGCAACTTCCTTTCTTTGGCCAGCCAGTTTTCTTACATTTGTCTGATACCAAACATCTCTTCTGTTGTTCCCCTCCAAGGAATGAAGTGAAACTGATCTCTTAGTAATCTGAGTGCTATCTTCCCTTCATCCATGATTCATTTCTCTTAGCACCATCACAAACAACTTTATTACAAGCTCAAAAATCTTGATTGCTTAATATAACCAGCTTTGCAATGAATCACTGTTTTTCCTTTGTATCCTTGAATGAGAACACTTCTTTTCAAGTGTTCATGAATCCTACCTTCACCCACAACTATTTTGTACAGGTTGGACACCCATTGAAGTCATTCTGCTACCTTCAATATTTCAAACACCACTACAGTTGTGTTTACTGCTTTACCTGTCTTCATCTTTTTTCAGAAGCCTACAGCTTGGTCCATCCATTTTCTCACAACAAAGGTCATTATGTCTTTTGTTCTCCTCTTTCAGCCATTTCTCTATGCCTTCTTCCAGGTATCCTTAAGTCCATTAACTTTAACCACAATGTTCCTTTCAACATTTTTCAATCAATTTATTCCTACTATTTTCTATTTGTTTGTTTTTCCTTCCACTTTAGGTTCCTGGACATATTTCCTTTTCTTTCTCATTCTGTAGCTCATTTTCACACTAATAGCTCTTGTACCATCACAACTTCAGCTCTAGCATTTTATTTTGTATAGTGTTTTATATCTAGTGTTTAACCACCAGTACCACCTCTAACATGCCTATTCAAGTTTCCACCCATTACAATCACTTTCTCCTATGGCATTCCAAATATCACTTCCATCAGCCTGTCCCAGAAGTCATCTTTCTCTTCATCGTTTCTGTGAACCTATGTGTCATTTGTTGACTGTATTAATCATACAGCAATCTCCTCACCCTCTTCTATCCCTTTGTCTGTCTGTTTTTCAGACATCAGTATACCAACCTCAGCATTCCTATCACATTTCTCCTTCCAGAAAACCTTGTGCCTATTACTATTCTCCTTATGCATTCTCACACCTTTATCTTCACACCTCACTTCCTTTAGGCAGCACACATCTATTCTTCTTTTGTTCAGGACTTACACCACCTCTCTTGTTTGTTTTTTTTTTTCCCTTGTCATCATACACCCAATATTAGAATGCCTCTTGTGTGTGTTTGTAACTATAGTCATGCATAATCTACAATGTTTGCAAAGATAGTACACATTCACATGTAGCATTTTAAAGCCAGTGATACTCCTTATCAAGGATAAGAGCTTGTGAATGGCAAAGGTGCTGACAGAACAGTGTTTTCCTGTTTACAAGAAAGTACATAGCTTTTGATATATGCAGTTTTAGAATTGTATTCTATTGTATATTTTATTAAATGTTTTGGTTAAATCTGAGAAATCTAAAGAATACAGGAATAGCAGTTTTAATTTGTTTCTATTTCAACTATTTTTATGTTATATGTATATTAAACTATCCATTTCTACTTTTGCAGGTCATGCTATTTAGTTTTTCCATGTCAACAGATTGTCCTAGCATTGGGATGTGTAATGGGTCTTGTGATGTATGCACAATATAGAGAGAATAGCCCTCTGGCTAGTGGATATGTCAAAATGCCTGATCAGGTTAGCATCTGGTGTTTGTTGAAAGCACTTAATATATTCATGGTCAGACATGTCTTAGAAAAATTTGACTACCTACAGTAGGGATGCTCCGATCAGGTTTTTTAAGGCTGGTAACGATCACTGATTTCATTTTACTTGATTGTCCAATTCAGATTTTTTGGCTTTGTCCCTTTAATGTAGGACATATGAGCTTAACGTGAAATGTTTTTTAAAGTATTAATGTTGGTATTTTTATTATTAAATTATAGACTACAGGTGTAAACTGTTCTTTTTTAATTAACAAAATCAAATTACTGTATGTAGGCTTATTGTTCAATGACCATAAAAGTACTAAAATAGATAAAATTTCCTTACAATACATTAACTAAGAAAATATATACAAAATATTTACCCATAATACAGTACATATCTATCTATTATAAAAAAAAAAAAATCTTGGGTCGAGATATGATCATCTTGTTGAGACAATTTGAAGTCCCGCGAGACAAGGAAGTGAGACAAAAGGACAGCTGCTATACAGGCTTTTAAATGATCGTTGTGCAGTGCGACAGGCAGATCATGCAGCACGGCAGCAGCAGCTTCTGTACAGGCTTTTAAATGATCGATGAGCGACATACAGATCACATAGCAGAGGCAGCTGCTGTACAGGCTTTTAAATTATCAATGCACAGTGCGACATTCAGATCACGCAGCAAGGCACAAGCAGCAGCTGGCTTAACACTAGAATTACCAGAGCCTACGAAAAAACTCGTATATCCGGCCCACCTTAAATCGCTTCTTAAATCCGTTCACACTTCTCCGCCAGCATCCTTTGTCCTCTAAATGTGCTGATAAAAGACAAGCTGCCAGCAGCCGGCTATTCCATCCCCCCACCGACTTAGAACGTGAGCGAAGTTTTCCCAGCTCACGCCTTGATTGATTATGTGGGAGTGAAGTGGAGTTCTACAGTGGAAATAACAGATCATTATTCTAAAGTAATCGGTGTAAACACATTGTTAAAACAGAAACTTTTTCATATTTTAGTAATAAATGTTACAAAATGTAGTAGGCATAAACTATAGAATATATAAAGCCCGAGTTCCAAAGATCAAATAAACACTTTCACAAAAGCTTCAAGAATGATTCAACAGCTTCTGTGGCGTAGTGCGCTAAGACTTGCCTCTTAGCGCAGAGCACCTTTTCCTTGCCTCACAGACCTCAGTTCGATTCCCCGCTGGGGATGAACTGTTGCTTTTTTTTTTCTTTTCTTTTAAACCTCAAACGGACATAAAATTTATACATTGGTATGCACTGTCAGTTACTGAGATCGTTATATTTTCATGTGGGATGCTCCTTTTCAAATATTTTTTTAACAATTGAGACTGCAATTAACAGGAACAACTGTCCTTATAACTTATTTTTAAGATCCATAATACACAGACAGACAGAGCACTGCGTAATAGAGAGACAGACAGGCAGAGAAGTCACTAGATATATAAATAAACAGGGAAGCCACGTGTACTGAAAGAAAAAAAGAACATGTGCGTTGTCCCTGACTCTCTAAGTAAGATCGGGGGAGGGGTGATGTTAGAGCGCCTGCGCTTATTCAGTGCAGCTGGGACAACGCACATGTTGTTCATTTTTTCTTTCAGTACACGTGGCTTCCCTGTTTATTTCTATATCTAGTGACTTCTCTGCCTGTCTGTCTCTCTATTACGCAGTGCTCTGTCTGTCTGTGTGTTATGGATCTTAAAAATAAGTTATAAGGACAGTTGTTCCTGTTAATTGCAGTCTCAATTGTTAAAAAAATATTTGAAAAGGAGCATCCCACATGAAAATATAACGATCTCAGTAACTGACAGTGCATACCAATGTATACATTTTATGTCCGTTTGAGGTTTAAAAGAAAAGAAAAAAAAAGCAACAGTTCATCCCAAGCGGGGAATTGAACTCAGGTCTGTGAGGCAAGGAAAAGCTGCTCTGCGCTAAGAGGCAAATTTTAACGCGCTACGCCACAGAAGCTGTTGAATCATTCTTGAAGCTTTTGTGAAAGTGTTTATTTGATCTTTGGAACTCGGGCTTTATATATTCTATAGTTTATGCCTACTACATTTTGTAACATTTATTACTAAAATATGAAAAAGTTTCTGTTTTAACAATGTGTTTACACCAATTACTTTAGAATAATGATCTGTTATTTCCACTGTAAAACTCCACTTCACTCCCACATAATCAATCAAGGCGTGAGCTGGGAAAACTTCGCTCACGTTCTAAGTCGGTGGGGGGATGGAATAGCCGGCTGCTGGCAGCTTGTCTTTTATCAGCACATTTAGAGGACAAAGGATGCTGGCGGAGAGGTGTGAACGGATTTAAGAAGCGACTTAAGGTGGGCTGGATATACGAGTTTTTTCGTAGGCTCTGGTAATTCTAGTGTTAAAGGACAGCTGCTGTACAGGCTTTTAAATGATTGACACACAGCGCAATATGCAGAACATGGAGCTCGGTAGCAGCAGCTGCAAGCCAGCAGCTGATCCGTCCGCATCTCCTTAGTGTGCGTTCATCCCCACCCCCCATCACAATGCAAGCATGAAACTTTATCTGAAATAAAGTTTAATTAAAAAAGATAGTTTTCACCATTTCTTTGACATAAAAAATATATATTGTGTGCGTGTGTGCGTGTATAGAAATATATACACTAGGGAGTTCACACCCTGCTCGTTTCCCTCGCCAGCCCCCCCAGCCTGTGCTACGCACCAGCCACTTCACGTCTCTGCCACTCGCGTTGTGAAGAAGTGATCTGAATGCACCCCAAGGAGATGCGGTTGCTCCTCCGTAACCCCCTCTTAAACGGTGATACAATGGGAAACAAATACAGCATTTTTTTAACCTCCTCTTTGCTCGATCAGCTGCTGGCTTGCTGTGCCGCGTGATCTGCATCTCACGTGGCGCTTCGAACAGTTAAAAGCCTGTACAGCAGCTGTTCTACTCTTTGTAGGACAAAGAGTGCAAATTACACTTTTTGATGCTTTTAAATGTCAATTAATTTTCTAAATTGAATCATTTGATGAATAACAAACTGGTGAACTGAGCTTTTAATGGTCTCTTCCTTTGAAAGTGGACAAGGTTTGTTTTTTATGTTTGCATAAATTTGTAGTTTTATTTTTTGCAATGCTTCCAATTAATTTTTAATTTATCTTTTAGATGGTGTTGTACTTTGTGATGGATGTTCTGCAGGACTTACCTGGATTACCAGGTCTTTTTGTGGCCTGTTTGTTCAGTGGATCACTGAGGTACTGCATTGCTCATTTCAGTTTAACTTGTGTGCTTTTTTGTGCAATAGTTTAGCTTATCTATGTGATCAGTGCCGTCAACAATCATTGTTATCTGTTAGACATACTGTACTTATTTTCTCTTTCACACTTAATTTTCAAGTTAAGATAGTCCAAACTGTGGAAGTAACAGCTACATAGAATAAATGTGAAAATCCAGAATTTGACAACTGCAGTTGTTCATATTTTGGTATCCTACACAGCAGCCCACATTTCTTGGGCCGCAGATCCACCAATGTATGACTGGAAAGTACAGTAGAATCTTTTTAAAGCAAGAATTCACTTGCTGAGTTATGGACACATAGGTTCATTCAGTCTGCTCACCTTGAAGTCTTTCACACAAATTGTAGGCAGTGAAATTCAGCATTTTGAAATTTTTTTTAGAATTTTCCATTTTGTGTTGAACTTCATCTAAAAAAACAACTTGTTTTATAATCATTAACATGCAAAGCTTAGAGTTCAAAAGTTAAAGTCGGACAACAGGGGATGCTATAAGCAGTAGCAAAAAAGGCAGAAAGTGAAGATAATCTATAAAACACTAGATATAAAAACACTGTACTTGAAAAATGCAAAGATGTGACCAATCCGATGTGAGCTATACAGTAATTATTTAACTTATAGTGTCACAAAATTGTAGGAGGAGATGAAATTATGAAATTGATCTCTTTTTAAAATGTTTCTGACATGGTCCTGATGACTTAAAGTGGCTATTTTTCTTGTCTGCACAGGCGTTAAAAAGAGCTGCTCCATTTCATAAGTATAAACCCTAAAATGTGACGAACATAGTAAAAGCACATACAGTATGTCATATATTTGAATAATTTAGATGAATTGACAGCCGATACAGACAGTTCAGTTAATTTTCTAATTCTGGATTTGTACACTGCCCAAGCAATAGCAACATCTGATCACTTATATTACAAACTTGGAAGACCGCTCAACAAAGGTTGTTTTACACGAGTTCTGAAATAAGAGTCTAATGTAAAACTGAAAAGATTGATGTCACACATTAAGCTTTAAAGTTTAGACAAATGTAAAAAATAAATAAATAAATTTGAACATTTTAAAGCACCAAGAGTATGTTATAGTCATATGAAAAAGTTTGGATTCTTCTTCTTTGTAATTCTTTGGATTTTTGTTTATCATTGGCTGAGCTTTCAAAGTAGCAACTTCCTTTTAATATATGACATGCCTTATGGAAACAGTAGTATTTCAGCAGTGACATTAAGTTTATTGGATTAACAGAAAATATGCAATATGCATCATAACAAAATTAGACAGGTGCATAAATTTGGGCACCCCAATAGGGATATTACATCAATACTTAGTTGAGCCTCCTTTTGCAAATATAACAGCCTCTAGATGTCTCCTATAGCTTTTGAGGAAGTGTCTGGATTCTGGATGGAGGTATTTTTGACCAATCTTCCATACAAAATCTCTCTAGTTCAGTTGAATTTGATGGCTGCTGAGCATGGACAGCCTGCTTCAAATCACCCCATAGATTTTCAGTTATATTCAAGTCAGAAGACTGTGACAGCCATTCCAGAACATTGTACTTCTCCCTCTGCATGAATGCCTTTGTAGATTTCGAACTGTGTTTTGGGTCATTGTCTTGTTGGAATATCCAACCCCTGCGTAACTTCAACTTTGTGACTGATGCTTGAACATTATCCTGAAGAATTTGTTAGTATTGGGTTCAATTCATCCAACCCTTGACTTTAATAAGGGCCCCAGTCCCTGAACTAGCCACACAGCCCCACATCATGATGGAACCTCTACCAAATTTGACAGTAGGTAGCAGGTGTTTTTCTTGGAATGTGGTGTTCTTCTTCCGCCATGCAAAGCGCTTTCTGTTATGACCAAATAACTCAATTTTTGTCTCATCAGTCCAAAGCAGTTTGTTCCAAAATGAGTCTGGCTTGTCTAAATGAGCATTTGCATACAACAAGCGACTCTGTTTGTGGCGTGAGTGCAGAAAGGGCTTCTTTCTCATCACCCTACCATACAGATGTTCTTTGTGCAAATTGCGCTGAATTGTAGAATGATGTACAGATACACCATCTGCAGCAAGATGTTCTTGCAGGTCTTTGGAGGTGATCTGTGGGTTGTCTGTAACCATTCTCACAATCCTGCGCATATGCCGCTCCTGTATTTTTCTTGGCCTGCCAGACCTGGGTTTAACAGCAATTGTGCCTGTGGCCTTCCATTTCCTGATTACATTCCTTACAGTTGAAACTGACAGTTTACACCTCTGAGACAGTTTTTTGTAGCCTTCCCCTAAACCATAATACTGAACAATCTTTGTTTGCAGATCTTTTGAGAGTTGCTTTGAGGATCCCATGCTGTCACTCTTCAGAGGAGAGTCAAAGGGAAGCACAACTTGCAATTGACCACCTTAAATACCTTTTCTCATGATTGGACACACCTGTCTATGACATTCAAGGATTAACGAGCTAATCCAACCAATTTGGTGTTGCAAGTAATCAGTATTGAGCAGTTACATGCATTCAAATTAGCAAAATTACAAGGGTACTCAAATTTTTGCACAGCCAGTTTTTCACATTTGTTTTAATTTCATACAGCTAAATACTGCTTCATTAAAAATCTTTGTTCAGAAAACACCCCAGTACTCAGATGTTCCTAGGAAATAAAAGACATACCACTGTTATCTTTTTTGTTGAAAGTAGAGTAAATTATTATGCAGGCTGAGAGGGGTTCCCAAACTTTTTCATATGACTGTACATTCAAAATTTGAATTAATTTTGACTCATCTGTTAAATATTTATCTTTAATATGTTTTTAACTAGCTAATGATGCAAATATTAGTCTTACAATAACAAACGTTACAAACCTAAGAGTAATTCCCTGACCAGCCAGATTTTAAAAGCATGTTGTTAGAAAAACAGCTTTAAAAGGTTTGTTTAAATGAAAATATCATTAATTATCCTGAATTCACTGATTCAACAGAGCAGATATAATAATGTTTGAATATAAAATTTTTAGTATTGGTTTTAGGTAGTGTTTTTGGAGAGAATCCCTGTGTCTATCGTGCATTAAAATTTATGCCCTACATTCTTTTTTTTTATAGTTATGAATGCCAATACTAGTTTACTTAAGTGATAGCTGGGTAAATACTTGATAAATGTAGCAGTATTTTAAAGCTGTTGTTACTGTTGACATTTATACAGTTTGTATTTATACAGTATATCTTATATTCTGTTACAGAAAAAGAAGTCACATTGTTCACTTGAATAATGGCAGTACCTTTTAATTAAAAGTCATTAAATTAAATTTTTGTTTGTGCCATTGTATCAAATAGGTATCAAGTATCATAAAATTTCACTGGCATTGGTATTGAATTCAGAAGTTGTAGTATTATGACATTCCTACTTTAAGATGTGCCTTGGATATATGTTTTATTAAGGAAGCATTCAAGGGTGACCCTATTTTTTTTTTTTTTTTAATTTATTTTATTAAGTAGTCCTGAACAGTGTCCCAAATCCCCACTGTAGCCCTCATATTTACACCTAACAGTCTGCTACAAACCAAAACAAGTAAGAGAGAAGGTTTAAACTTTTTATTCATGCATTATAGATTACTTAAGATTCCTAATGTGCCCAAAACAGAAACAGTAAAATGAGTGTCCCAAAATATTACCAATACAATCTTGCATCCATAATGCCTTGTGGCTGTTCATTTTAGTAAGCTGAGTGGTGTCTAACCTGATATGACCTCACTATGCTTCTCTATTAGCTTAAATTTAAGCCAGACTTGCGCTTTCTTGGTGTACCTCTTGGACCAGCGGGGTGGCATTGTGTAGGGCCAGCTCCCTAAGTTCAGGCCTCATATATTCTTTATATATATTTATATATATTCTTTGCCCTATATTGTTTAGGCATGATTTATGTCCTTGATAACTTTTACCCACTCAGCCTGCCAATGCATCCCCCCCAAATTAGGTCAAACTGTGTTTTTTTGGTTTTTTTTTTTGTCCTTGTATGTACAGTATAGATCTTGCATGTAGAGGTCAGTTTATGTTGGTTCTGATCTGGAATTTTCAGAGTAGCAACACACATTGTAGATTGTTTTTCTTAAGATCTTTGTACGAGTTATGGCCTGCTATGTGGGGAGTATAAGAATCTATTATAGTAAAAAGATTCTAAACTTTTTTCTAAGTACATAACTTTCCATAATATTGTATGTCATACCACGTCAGATATGAAATCACTTTTTTCATTAAACTACTAGAATAATTTCTTTGAACTATAACTCAGTATCCATAGAGTAATTAGTGTAGCATGAGAGCGACAAATATTAAATTAGAGGAGGAGGAATGGATGAAAAATATGAGTCTTGTACCAGTTAATATTGCTGCATTTCTTTCATTGTTAGTCGCAATGTAGATTTTCGGAAATTATTTTCTTCTTGTAAGAAGACAACATTCCAGTACTGTACTGCAGATTTGCCTAATTTCTTGGCAAATAGTTAATCACTTTTAAACTTATTTTCATGTTAGTTCAATCAGACTAAGATCCCCTAAATCTGATTAATTCATTCATCCTTTTTATATGTCTTGTACCACATTGTAAGAACTGTGGCATGTTTGCCTTTTAATTAGAATTTGAATTAGTGTTGGATTTTAGGCAAAATCAATTAAAGAAAGATATAACCCCCAACCTGTGTTAATTTCTAGCAATATGTTTGAACAAGGTGCTGTTAACACTTCAATCCTGAAGCAATACACAAGATCTTGAAATGCATTATGTACAGTATGAAGCTCACCCCAGTCAATGTACAGTTAGAATCCTAAGTATTTCCACAGTAACTTAATTTTCATAATTTTGGCTCTGTACATCACCACAATGGATTTGAAATAAAGCAGTCATTATGTGACTGAATGTAGATTTTCAGCTTTAATTTAAGGGGCTTTCCAAAAATGTTCTATGAATAGTAGGAATGAATGCCATTTTTCTGTATACCCCCCTCTTTTCCAAGGGGTCGAAAGTATTTGGACAAACTAACAATCATAAATATAATGGTAATTTTCAATATTTGATTGAAAATCCTTTATAGTCAATGACTTCCTGGTGTCTGCCTATCTCCACGTACTGGGTTTCCACCCTATTGATACTTTGCTAGGCCTTTACTGCAGCTGTCTTCAGGGGTGCTGCTTGTTTGTTGGATGTTTTGCCATCAGTTGTGTCTTCAGCAAGCGAAATTCATATCCATTTGGGTTGGGGTCAGTTGATTAACTTGGCTGTTGAAGAGTATTCTACTTCTTTGTCTTGAAAAGCACTTGGTTTGCTTTCGCAATATGTTTTGGCTCAATGTACATGTTTATTGTGAAGTGTCGTTCTATCAGTTTTGCAGCATTTGGCTGACTCTGAGCAGATAGTATAGCCCTATACACTTAAGAACTCATACTGCTACTTCTGATAGGAGTCATGCCATCAGTAAACATTAGTGACTGCCTTCCATTCACAGCCATGCATGATGATGCCATAAAACTACCTCTACCATGTTTTACAGAAGAAGTGGTATTCATCAGATCATGAGCTATTTCTTCTCTTCTCCATACTATTCTCTTTCCAACATTCTGGTATGTATTGATCATAGTTTCCTTTGTCCAAAGAAAATTGTTCCAGGACAGGCTTTTTAAAAAATGTTTTCTTGCAAAGTCTAATCTGTCCTTCATATGCTTGGGCTTACCAGTTGTATGCATATTTTTGTAAACTCTCTTTACTTTCATGAAGTCTTGTCATGATTGTAAACTTTGGCAGTGACAGGTCTACCTCCGGGAGAGTGTTCTTGGTTTGGCTAAATGTTGTGAAGGGGTTCTTCACCAAGCACAGAATACCTGCAGTCATTCAGAACAGGTTTTTCCAGACCTTGCTGAGTTCACCAGTGTATTCCTTCTTTTTAAGAATATACCAAATAGTTAATTTGACCACTCCATGTTTCTGCTATATCTCCAAACGACTTGCTTAGTTTTATCAGCCTAATGATACTGTTTTTACTTACATAAACTGCTCTTTGAACATCTGATTGATAGTTCACAGTATTTTTGGTAAACCCCTTAAATTAATGCTGAAAGTCACATAATTATTGCTTTATTTCAAGTCCATTGTGATGGTGTACAGAGCTAGAATTATAAAAATTGTGTCACTTTCCAAAAATTTATGGACCTAATTGTATGTCTCTAGGATGACTAGAACCATGTTTTAAGCATAAATTCATAGATTATTGGGTGAACATAGTAACCCATGGCATTTACGTTAGGACATTTTATGTAAAGTGACTTTAGGTTTGCAAGATCTCTTCCTATAAGAATTTCTTCCAATTCCCTTTCAATTGTGTTGAACACCATACTCACTGACACATTTATTTTGTGCAGTTTCTCTAAATGAAAGGCCTACACTTCTAAGGGCAATAATGTTCTGTCTCATTTCATTTGTTAATTGTCGCTTTCTTGCCATTATCACTGAAATATTGTCTAAGTAGTACTTTGGAAGGTGTAGTAACAGTCTGTTCCAACTCAGCTTAAAGACAGACAGTTGGTTTCTAAGTAATCAACAGATGTTGGGACAACTGTGCAAATTGTTTGCTTCAACTTACAAAGCACAATTTACAGTGATCCCTCGCTATATCGCGCTTCGCCTTTCGCGGCTTCACTCCTTCGTGGATTTTATATGTAAGCATATTTAAATATATATCGCGGATTTTTTGCTGGTTCGCGGATTTCTGTGGACAATGGGTCTTTTAATTTCTGGTACATGCTTCCTCAGTTGGTTTGCCCAGTTGATTTCATACAAGGGACGCTATTGGCAGATGGCTGAGAAGCTACCCAACTTACTTTTCTCTGTCTCTCTTGCGCTGACTTTCTCTGATCCTGACGTAGGGGGATTGAGCAGGGGGGCTGTTCGCACACCTAGACGATACGGACGCTCGTCTAAAAATGCTGAAAGATTATCTTCACGTTGCTATCTTTTGTGCAGCTGCTTCCTGAAACAACATGCTGCACGGTGCTTTGCATACTTAAAAGCTCGAAGGGCACGTATTGATTTTTGACTGAAAAACAAACTCTGTCTCTCTCTCTCTCTCTCCCTGCTCCTGACGGAGGGGGTGTGAGCTGCCGCCTTCAACAGCTTTGTGCCACGGTGCTTCGCATACTTAAAAGCCAAACAGCGCTATTGATTTGTTTGCTAGAGATTGTTTTCTCTATCTATGTGACATTCTGTGCTCCTGACACGCACTCCTTTGAAGAGGAAGATATGTTTGCATTCTTTTAATTGTGAGATGGAACTGTCATCTCTGTCTTGTCATGGAGCACAGTTTAAACTTTTGAAAAAGAGACAAATGTTTGTTTGCAGTGTTTGAATAACGTTCCTGTCTCTCTACAACCTCCTGTGTTTCTGCGCAAATCTGTGACCCAAGCATGACAATATAAAAATAACCATATAAACATATGGTTTCTACTTCGCAGATTTTCTTATTTCGCGGGTGGCTCTGGAACGCAACCCCCGCGATGGAGGAGGGATTACTGTACTTTAATTGCTGCAGTACATCTGTAGGTTGTAACCTTTTTGTTGTTCCCTATAAAAAGCCCATTTATACCATTCTATTATTTCCTTTTTTTCAGTATTTGCTAACCTAAACTTTAAATTTAAACCTCTGGCATATTACTACTTACCCCATTCACCATTTTAGGTCATTCATTGTATTTCAACTATATGAATCTGAAGAAAAACTGAGGTGTTCTAAAACTTTGACCGATAGTGTACATTGCTCCTCTTTGCTCCATAACAGTCTCTTATCCAAATTGAAAATTTTATTGTTTTTATAAGAAATTCTCCACTCAGCTAGCTCCCGTATTATTAGCAACATTTACAAGAAGCTAGAGACAGTCAAATTCTACCTCAAACTTTTCGCCAAGCATTAATCACTGTCTTCCCTAAACAAAATAAGGACTTATTGCAGTGTGCATCCTAAAGGCCCATTTCACTTCTGAATAATGATGTTAAGATTCTCCATCCTTCTAGCTAAGATTTTTGAGAGTAATGCTGCCCTCGGTAATATCAGAAGATCAAACTGGATTTATTAAAGGCCAACATTTAGTTTCCAATCTTCGACACCTGTTTAATGTAATATATTCACCAGCAAAGTCAAACACCCCAGAGATCTTATTATCATTGGATGCAGAAAAAGCATTTGTCATGATTGAATGGAACTTCCTTTTCACTACATTAGAGAAATTTGGGTTTGGCCCAAACATTTGTGCATGGATCAAACTACTGTATACCAATCCAGAAGCTTCAGTTTGTATTAACAACATTTGTTCAGACTACTTTAGACTAGAACGTGGTACCAGACCAGGATGCCCTTTGTCACCACTGCCATTTGCAGTCTCCATTGAACCACTGGCAGTTCACTGTCGAAATGCTTACCAGATAAAGGGGATTATCAGAGAAGGACTTGAACAGAAAATTTCTCTATATGCAGAAGATATGGTACTGTATATATCAGACACAGAAAATACTGTGCCTGCAGTCTTAACAGCACTTACAGAATTTCAAAAGATCTCTGGTCTCAGAATTAATTTAAATAAAAGTGTGCTCTTTCCAGTGAATTCTCAAGCATACAATATTAGATTGGAGACCTTCCCTTTTATCATTGCAGATCAGTTTAAATACCTAGAGGTAAGTATCACAGGTAAACATAAAGCTCTTTATCAACAAAATTTTGCCATCTGTATGGGAAAAAAATTAAGCAAGACTTGCATAGATGGTCAACCCTTCATCTCACTCTACCTGGAAGAATTAACGTTGTTAAGATGAATATCCTTCCTAAGCTTCTATTTTTATTTCAAAATATTTCAACATACATCAATAAATCATTTTTTAAGCAGTTAGATTCAACCATAACTTCATTTATTTGGAACTCAAAACATCCATGTATCCAAAGAGTGACCCTACAAAGACCTAAGGCAGAAGGTGGCATGGCTCTACCTAACTTTCAGTTTTATTACTGGGCAGCAAACATACAAGCTATAAAAACCTGGACACAAATAGATGAAAATACACAGGCTTGGTCCGCAACAGAAATAAAATCCTGCAGTACTTCTTTATATTCCCTGCTTTGTGCCCCAATTAATGCAAGTTATCGCCAGTATACTAACAATCCAATTGTGCTTCACTCACTCAGAATATGGAACCAATGTGGAAAGCATTTTAAGATGGAGAATCCTTTATCTGTGGCACCTCTGCATGAGAACCACCTTTTGCAACCTTCACAAACATATGCAGTTTTTAATATCTGGAAAACATCTGGGATTAAATTGCTTAGAGATCTTTATATAGACAACATCTTTGCATCCTATGAACAATTACATTCCAAATTTAACTTTTCAGCAACACATTTCTTTCACTATCTTCAAATTAGCAACACATTTCTTTCACTATCTTCAAATTAGAAACTTTGCTAAACAGAACCTGCCCGATTTTCCTCATCTTGCACCCTCCTCTGTGCTGGAAAAAATATTGCTCAGTTTTGAGGACTCAGACAGCATTTCTGCAATATATAAAACTAGCAAAATACCCGCGCTTCGCAGCGGAGAAGTAGTGTGTTAAAGAGGTTATGTAAACATATATATACATAAACATACTGTATATACATAAATATATACATATACACATCCACATATATATACATATATCAACATATATATACACATACATATATATATATATATATATATATATATATACACACACACACATGCAGACACATATACATATATATACATATACATATTTGTATATCTACATATATATACACATATATACATATATATACATATACATATTTGTATATCTACATACATACACATATATCTATCTATCTATATATATATATATATATATATATATATATATATATATATATATATATATATATATATATATATACACACATATATATATACACATACATACATATATATATATATATATATATATATATATATATATAGCTGATTACCCAGTGGATTCGCTCACTGAGTGCAAGAGAAAAAAAGAAAATGTATGTATAAAATAAGTTTAATTGCCAAATTTATTTTTCCACAAATAAAGAGCACTTACAATAACATAGAAATCAATATAAACAACATTAACATCATTATCATTTGAGAATATGAAGTAATATATAAAAAGCACATTGCATATAAATATAAATTATTAAACATTAAAATGTTCTTCTATAAAACACTACCGTGGCTATTCGTTTGTCTGTCCAGGATTTTAAATCAGCTGTAGCTCGCAAACCGTTTCACCTATTGACTTGAAATTTGGTACACAGATACTACGTCACGTCTACTATTCGCTTTCCCACACATATGAACACATATATATATATATATATATATATATATATATATACACACATACATATACACACACATACACATATATACATATACATACATAGTGCGTTGCAACACGGGCTGTGATTGTTACATGGGAGGGAGACGACAAATCACAGCTTCCCGCTTTCTAATCGGGCTTGTGATTGCTGCTTTGACGGATGCCCAGATCCCACAGTATTTCCCCTTAGGAGAGGCGTTAGGCAAGTGTAATTGAATAGCGGTGCTGCAAGTTATTACTCTTTTTATCTTTATTTTATTTTATTGTAGAATCAACTCACAGCTGCGCGCACCAGTGCGTGCGTGGCGGATGCGTACGGCTGACGTTTTCATTGTCTACCACCTTCGCTAATCATTCTTGAGGCAGATTGAAGACTTAAGTGCCAGCTTAACTGAAAAATTAAAGAAAACATACTAAGTTTTAAAAAAAATCAGTTTTAACGGGAAAAGATGCCGACGAAAGAAGAGAAGCAGCGGGACGCTAGGGTCAAGAGCTGCTCATTAAGCAGCAAGCGCATCAACGTCTGAGCAAACGAATGGTAAACGTACAGAGAAAGAGGATAAATACTATGAATGGTCATGTCAAGTGTATTCACTCCACGTTATCGTGCAGTGCGCTGTTACTGGTATTTTGATAAAAGAATCTGAATAACATATAAGAAGCGTATAAATTATTAAACAGTAAAACATTAACATTTAAGAAGTAAAGATACATTGAGTACTACTGTAGTGCTTTCGGGTATAGTACATTTTTTGTTTGCCCATTACATGCATAAATGTATACATTTTTTGGTGTACCTACCCAAGAACACGCGACATGACCCGGCAGTTAAAAATTTATCGCTCCAGCAATTTTAACTCTGTTACAAAGTCATCTAATATGGTATTGCAAACAGCAGTGGGAGCGTTTCTATAAACTCAATTTAAACTTACTGTTTACACCGTGCTTTGAAGATGCATAGTATGCGACCCGGCAGTTAAAAGTTTCTCGCTACAGCAATTTTAACTCTGTTACAAAGTGATGCAAACTCTCGTTTATACCTCGTGTCTTCTCATTAAACTTGTATCTCGCGAATATGGCATTGCAAACGGCAGCGGGAGCGTTTCTATAAAGTTAAGGTTACGGTTTACAACGTGCTTTTTTATACCTCGTGTCTTCTCATTAAAGTTGTATCTCGCGAATATGGTATTGCAAACGGCAGCGGGAGCATTTCTATAAAGTTAATTTAGACTTACGGTTTACACCGTGCTTTTTTATACCTCGTGTCTTATGAAGATGCTTGTATGCGTCACTCACTCGCTTCTTATTGTTTCGCTGCCTTGTCAATTGTGTAATGAATGTTTTCTTCTGCGCTCTTTGGGGCTCCTCCTCCTTTTCTACGTACTGAGTTCACAGTCAGTTCACGTGATTACGTGGGAGGCGTGATGACGTGACACGCAACTCAGTCTCCTACGGCCATCTTGCTGCCTACCATTACAGTATATGGACAAAAAAGAGGTTCCAGTTATGACCATTACGCGTATAATTTTGAAATGAAAACTGCCTAACTTTTGTAAGTAAGCTGTAAGGAATGAGCCTGCCAAATTTCAGCCTTCCACCTACACGGGAAGTTGGAGAATTAGTGATGAGTGAGTCAGTCAGTGAGTGAGTGAGTGAGTCAGTCAGTCAGTGAGGGCTTTGCCTTTTATTATTATAGATTATTTTACAGTCCCTCCCTTTCAAAGATCCAAGAGGACAATGGGAAAAAGATCTCTCACTCAACATATCAAAAAAGGAGTGGAAGGTAGCAATGCAGAGAATTCACTTGAGCTCCATATGTGCAAAGCGTACAATTATTCAACTCAAAATTATATATCAAGCGCATCTGTCTTGCTTAAAACTGTCCAAAATGTTTCCAGGACAAGTTCCAACCCTGCGAACGCTGCAATCAAGTCCCAGCCTCACTGGGTCACATGTTGTGGGCCTGCACCAAATTAACATCATTCTGGACAAAAATTTTTAAGTGCCTTTCAGACAGCCTTGGTGTCACAATCCCTCCTAATCCACTAACAGCTGTGTGTTTGGTGTACTTCCAGATGGGTTAAAGTGGAGAAGGACAAACAAATTGTAATTGCCTTCAGTACACTATTGGCACGCAAACTTATTTTGCTATACTGGAAGAATCCTAACTCTCCTCTTTTAAGTCAGTGGGTAACTGATGTAAAATACTATTTGAAATTTGAAAAAATCAAATTCTCAGTCAGAGGATCTGCGCAGAACTTTTTCAAAACCTGGCAGGATCTAATCGAATAATATTTTAGAATAAGCTCTTAAAGCACTGAGGAAGTAACTCTCTTCCCATTTGTTTTTCTTCTCCATTTATCTTTATCCGCCTATTAAACTCATCAGTTTATGTATTTTTACAAGCTTTAAGTTTTACTCCGTTGGCCACGCTCTCTTTCTCAGGGGTGGGGGTTGATTTGTTTTCTATCCTATTTTTTGTAAAAATTGATCTATTTGTATGGAATGATTACAATAAAATTATATAAAAAAAAAAAAGGAAAGAAAAAAGAAAATTTAATTGTTTTGCATTGCAGAATAGCATGGTTAACAAGTTCATATGTAACATCATTTTTTAAGGTACGAAGTTCCAAAGACTGAGATGAATTCGTGTTTCGATCTGCTCTTGCACATTATGTGAAATAAGCTAACATGCATTTTTGCTCAATTTATTTCTGATATGCCAGGATGAGATGCATTTGGAACAGTGTGCATGACAACAAATAAAATCTTCCAAATCTTAAGATTTCAATTATTTTCTGTCGCTAAAAAGCATTAAATCTAGGTATCGGTTTTTATTTTGTTTAATACTTTACACTATTATCAACTCAAATCACATTATATTAACACCAGTAATGGCGCACCGCACGGTAATGTTTTCATAGTCTTTCCCTGTACATTTAGCATTCATGTGCTCAGAGGTTGATGTGCTTGCTGCTTCCTGAGCAGCTCTTCTTTTCTCCACCCTAGCGGATCGCTTCTTCTCATCTTTCGTCGGCATCTTGTTGCGTTAAAACTGATTAAGTCAGTTTTTGTGTTGTAATTACTTAGTACATTTTCTTTAATTTTTCACTTAAGCTGGCACTTATGTCTTCAATCTGCCTCAAGAATGATTTAAGATATGAAGACGTAAGAGAAATGACGGCAAAAGTGGTGGGGATGAGAATGGCGCCCATACGCATGCGCCACACGGCCGCCCTGCTGGCTGCTGCCAAGAGTTGATTATACAATAGAATAAAAGTAAAAAGAGGAATAACCTTGGAGGTCAGTCATCACCCTGAAAGTGGATAGTAGATGTCACGTAGTATATGTGTACCAAAGTTCAGGTCAATAGGTCAAACGGTTTGTGAGCTACAGGTGATTTAAAATCCAGGACAGATAAACAAACAGCCTCGGTAGCGTATTATATATAAAGATCACAGCTTATCTTGATATTTTCCATGTTAAAAGCATTGATGAAGTGTTTAAAGCACATAAAGGCCAGTTTTCTTCACTTCAAGCAAAGTGTGCCTTTGGATACATTATAGTTAAAAATGTGATATTTTTATAGGTAAATAAATGTAATTGTTCTCTTTGACCAGCCACTTTCTAATACTACCCAAAATTAAATTCAGGGTTTTTTTTATTTGGCATACTGTGCTTGTCTAATTGTACACACATTGATATAAAGTTTGTCTTTACATACAATTGTGTTTACTATTTTCACATTTATATTTACCTATAAAGTGACTTTTCATAATGTTGCAGCTATTTACAAAGTTCTAATGTTGGAGTACTGGAATGTTAAGTGGCTTAAGGTTTTAAACAGTAAGTTAGTGACTGGTTCTTCTTAGTTCTTTATTTAATTGTAAATCATACTGCTGAGCTTAAAAATTTAAAAGGGAGACTATTGTGCTATGTGTTCAATACTTTAAAATATTTATAGTAACATTTTAAAGAAATTTATTCTTGTAAATGCATTAAAAACTGAAAATGTGCATTATTTTATCAGCTGGGTTATAATGTTTAATATATGTGTTTATTTCATTATCTTTTCTCTTGTTATACTTTTTTTAATTTTGCAGTACAATATCTTCTGCATTCAATTCCCTTGCAACTGTTACTATGGAAGATCTGATCAAGCCTTATTTTCCTTCTATGACTGAGAAGAAGGCTACTGTTCTGTCTAAACTCCTTGGTAAGTAACTTGTAATTCTGTCGGTAATACGTAATTTGATCTTAGTTGTAATGCTGTGCTAATTCATTCCTTACTAAATAATTTTTATAAGTCATGCAGTGTGTCCCAAAACATGACTTACACCTATGTATGTTAGCAGTTTGGGTTTACTAACAGAGTGTGTCTCTCTATATATTTTATTTTGCATGTCCATAGGGTGTTTAAGGTACTAATGTGTTTGGGTTTTTTTTTTTTTTTTACTTAGTTTAAATGTACTTTTATTTTTAAACAGTGTTTTTTTATTTTAAAGACTGCAAATTTTTATTTAAATGGTACAGATCATTTTACTATAAGAACTTGCCTATAGAATATGCAGATGTATAAGTTACTTTTACCATATAACCTTGTAATTTTTATTTGGACAAACTGTGAAAATTTATGTTAAAAACTAAACCCTGGTCATCACCTACCTTACAACTTCCAACTCACCTGAACAGGTGGGGTTGGGGGAAGAGGACGGTCTCTTAAACCATGGTTCAAAATTATTTCAGGGCACCATGCTTTAAGTAATTTTGGGTTCCCAGGTAGCAATGCAAACCCTTGAACATTGCTGTCACCATAGAGATGTACTGGTGGTTCCAGACTGGCTGTCGTCACAAGTAAACTCGGGCAGCAGTAATGTATTGCCGTCTGGTGAGTGTTGAAGTGAAATATGTGAATGGTGTTTGTTCTATTTAAATTAGGGTGTTTTTGTGACAGTAGTGTACCCTACTGTTCACATCAAGTGTTGCTACCCATGACTCCTTCATGGTATTTATGTATCTATGTATTTTACAGTATGTAACTGTGCATATGTTTGTGTATATGTATTTTATATATAAATAATATATATGTATATGGGGACAAAGGGTGGATTTTATATATAATATATACATGTAATGAATTATTATTATAATATATTTTGTTTGAAAAGACAATCGTTAAAATTATTTCTGTTTGTTTCTGTTCATTTTTCCATATCTTAAAAAATGTTTTATCTCCATGTATTGCTTGTCCTCAAGTTATGTTTATTTTGGCACATTTTCTTTATTTCATTTGTTTTTATAAAAACAATATAATTTTATTTATTGGAAAGAAATAAGCTTTTTTTAGCTATAAAAATCACAGTTCACAAGAAGTTTATATATCATTCTTGAAATATGTGTATACTTCATATGCATGGGTGTTGAGTCATATGGCTGGGGGGAAGCTTCTGATGCATTGATTCCATAAAACGTAAGTTATAAGTATGATTCCAACTAACAACCTAGCATTAGTATGTGCCATCTTTCAAATCATAGCTGTTGTCAGAGACACTATTGTTCATGTTGTTTGGTAACTATTTTATAGTATTGTAAATCGCAATGCAAGCCTTCATGTTATATAGTATATGGTGAATGAATTTGTTATTGAGTAAAGATATGAGTTAAATGTGTACTTAGGGCAGGAAACCTGCAGGATTCAACATAAAAGTGGATATGGCTTTGATATTTTATAGTAATTATAATAACTTGGTTATAAAATAACAGCTGTATTTTCTCACAGCTTTAGGATATGGCATTGTTTGTCTGGGGATGGCCTACATTGCTTCACAGATGGGCTCAGTGCTGCAGGTAATTTTCAGAGGCTCTTCATATTAATTTATCTGAAGAAGCCCTTCATGATTTTAAAATGTTTTTTAAGAAGTTATTAATCCATAATGAAAACTGTTTATTAATCTGTGTATTTATATTTGTTCTATCAGAGCCATTCCATTGAAAAGAAACATTTCATGCTTTGCTTTTAAATCAAACATTTTTGGCCTTTTATGGCACATTTCATAATTTGTCAGTGGCATTTGGTCTGTCTTGTTAGGTAAAGATTCAGTTGAAGAAATGGGGTTTCCTATGTTTGAAAGAAAAAGCAAACACTATTTACTTTACCCAGCCCATTTAATTTAATCTGTTCAGCGATGAAAATAAGTAAAGTTATATGATCAATTATCTTTTTGGAATCAGGCAATCTGCCGTATACATTATTAAATTACTGACATAGTTGTATATACTAGAATATTAAAATACTTTCAAATTGTAATCCATAGGCAGCACTTAGTATCTTTGGAATGGTTGGAGGACCATTACTTGGAGTCTTCTGTCTTGGAATATTCTTTCCATGTGCTAATTCTGTGGTAAGCATTAAACTCAATATTAAACCTTTAAATATCTCATCTACCCCTGTCACATTATTCATTGGAAACATTGAATGACAACTCAAGGCTTCAAGTGTAAAAATCTTTCTTTTTTTCAATGCAGGAAAAACTTTGGTATTGCTACTTTTTCCCATTATTAAATTAGTTTAGAAAAAAATGCACGATCCATGCATGCTCTCAGAGTGCAGTTATGTGATTAATTGACTGTGAGATGATATTTTTTAATTTGTGGTGGTGTTTACTTGATGGTGTTAGAAATAATTGATTTCTTTTTATATACAGCACCATATATAACCCTTGATAAAGGAATAGAAGCTTCATATTTGCCCTCTATAAAGTATCTATCTATCTATCTATCTATCTATCTATCTATCTATCTATCTATCTATCTATCTATCTATCTATCTATCTATCTATCTATCTATCTATCTATCTATCTATCTATCTATCTAATGTAATAGGCATGGGTACAGTTGTCAATGCATCTGTGTTCAACTGATTTATCCAGTGCAGAAGGTGCAAGACAGGAACCAACCTTGGATGAGCAGCAGTTATGTGTATGGGACCATGATTTTGAGTCATTAGTTAACATAAACTGCATGTCTTTGAAATGAGGGGACTTCATATAGGCAGTGGGAGTTACAACTGAAGGAAGTAAAAATACATTAAGATTTCAAACTATGCTGCTAATTCTGTACCTGTGATTAATGTTGTATTCCTTATAAACTGGGAAGTCAGAATTTCTGAGTTCCAAGTAGGCAATTGTACACACAGTACTGTCCAATTTCTGTCTGGGGATATGTTGCTATGGTGTTTGAAAGCGGAAAATATCATGTAATGTGTTGTTATTAACTTGTTCAGTAGTTGTCTGTACAGTACACCCTCGAAATTCGCGGGGGTTGCGTTCCTAGAGCACCCGCGAAGTGTGAAAAACCGCAAATTATGGATGTGGTTAAAAAAATGCCTATTTTTATAGTTTAAACCATAAATCTGCCCCCAAAACACTTTAATTTCATTTCAACCTCAGCTTAATACATTACCTAAAAAAAAAATGTAAAGGTAAACCCTTATACTGTACTGTACTGATACGTCACCCGCAGTGCTAGAATGTAAAATACCGATGTTACCGCTATATGTACTGTAATTCATGCAAGCGCGTTTTCATTGCCAGAAGCCTTAGAAGGTGCAGGGCCTTTCAACGGCATCTTGGGGCTTTAACCCTTAAACTGACACATACTTGGGGGTTAATGCATCCCTGGACGCCAAATACTTTTTTGCTGCACTTTAAGCAAGCATTACAATTCACAAAGAAAAAGTGAAATTTTTATGGAACATGCTCTTTGCATTGAAAAAAATACATCACTATTACTGCAACACTGATCATTTTACACACTGCCAATGAACTATAAAAACTATTTAAAAAAACTACTGGAACAATATGTACAAGGTGCAACTGACATCATTGATGAAGTTCAGTAAATCACTGAGCCAACTGCGCTTGAACTGGTTGCACGCAAGCACACAGAGGTAAACGCTGATGCTGGCAGGCTAGTCTAGTGTAGCGGCTCAATCCCAGAGACATTGAGGCTGCAGTGCTGCAGGGGCAGGCAGTGGTCATGAGCTGGCTGCTCAACGAATGTACGGCACTGACTGATCGTGCTGGTAAATTGCACTGGGAACCGACAATAGCTGGTTGCGGTGTTCAATAAATGCATGTTGCCAAATATACTCTGCTCCTACGTGCTGGGAAATGGCACTGGGAAATGACTATAGCCGGTTGTGGCAGTTTAAGGATTAAGAAGAACAAAACATGAAAACACTCAGCTGGAGATGCGTCACAGGGCAGCAGTCAATCAGCAGCAAGGAGAAATGAATAACGCTGTACCAGTCCGGTGCCGCTAAGATTCACACCGTCGAGAAGACTGTGATTTATTTATTTTTATGGTGGAGATTCCAGGGACGCACCCAGCCTTGACCCGACCCGCACGCACTCACAAACAGAGACAAAAACAAAGCAATCCGGTAATCAAACAGCAAATAAACAATGTAATGAAAACAATACCACCCCTGTTCCCCTTACGGCAATTATACATTAAATACAACAAAGCACCAACAAAACACACACAGTAATGTCCATGAAAACGGCAACGGATGAAATGTAATGATGAAGATACAGTGGGGCAAAAAAGTATTTAGTCAGCCACCAATTGTGCAAGTTCTCCCACTTAAAAAGATGAGAGAGGCCTGTAATTTTCATCATAGGTATACCTCAACTATGAGAGACAAAATGAGAAAAAAAAATCCAGAAAATCACATTGTCTGATTTTTGAAGAATTTATTTGCAAATTATGGTGGAAAAAAAGTATTTGGTCAATAACAAAAGTTCATCTCAGTACTTTGTTATATACCCTTTGTTGGCAATGACAGAGGTCAAATGTTTTCTGTAAGTCTTCACAAGGTTTTCACACACTGTTGCTGGTATTTTGGCCCATTCCTCCATGCAGATCTCCTCTAGAACAGTGATGTTTTGGGGCTGTCGCTGGGCAACACGGACTTTCAACTCCCTCCAAAGATTTTCTATGGGGTTGAGATCTGGAGACTGGCTAGGCCACTCCAGGACCTTGAAATGCTTCTTACGAAGCCACTCCTTCGTTACCCGGGCGGTGTGTTTGGGATCATTGTCATGCTGAAAGACCCAGCCACGTTTCATCTTCAATGCCCTTGCTGATGGAAGGAGGTTTTCACTCAAAATCTGACGATACATGGCCCCATTCATTCTTTCCTTTACACGGATCAGTCGTCCTGGTCCCTTTGCAGAAAAACAGCCCCAAAGCATGATGTTTCCACCCCCATGCTTTACAGTAGGTATGGTGTTCTTTGGATGCAACTCAGCATTCTTTCTCCTCCAAACACGACGAGTAGAGTTTTTTCATCTGACCATATGACATTCTCCCAATCCTCTTCTGGTTCATCGAAATGCTCTCTAGCAAACTTCAGACGGGCCTGCACATGTACTGGCTTAAGCAGGGGGACACGTCTGGCACTGCAGGATTTGAGTCCCTGGCGGAATAGTGTGTTACTGATGGTAGCCTTTGTTACTTTGGTCCCAGCTCTCTGTAGGTCATTCACAAGGCCCCCCCGTGTCGTTCTGGGATTTTTGCTCACCGTTCTTGTGATCATTTTGACCCCACGGGGTGAGATCTTGCATGGAGCCCCAGATCGAGGGAGATTATCAGTGGTCTTGTATGTCTTCCATTTTCTAATAATTGCTCCCACAGTTGATTTCTTCACTCCAAGTTGCTTACCCATTGCAGATTCTGTCTTCCCAGCCTGGTGCAGGTCTACAATTTTGTTTCTGGTGTCCTTTGACAGCTCTTTGGTCTTGGCCATAGTGGAGTTTGGAGTGTGACTGTTTGAGGTTGTGGACAGGTGTCTTTTATATTGATAACGAGTTCAAACAGGTGCCATTAATACAGGTAACGAGTGGAGGACAGAGGAGCCTCTTACAGAAGAAGTTACAGGTCTGTGAGATCCAGAAATCTTGCTTGTTTGTAGGTGACCAAATACTTATTTTCCACCATAATTTGCAAATAAATTCTTTAAAAATCAGACAATGTGATTTTCTGGATTTTTTTTCCCATTTTGTCTCTCATAGTTGAGGTATACCTATGATGAAAATTACAGGTCTCTCTCATCTTTTTAAGTGGGAGAACTTGCACAATTGGTGGCTGACTAAATACTTTTTTGCCCCACTGTAGGTAGTCCAGAGATACGCATGTTGAATTGGAATGTAAAGATAGTCCTACCGGTAGTTCCTGAAATAGTGAAGTAGGGTGGACGAGTTCAGGAGCACTCCTTTCTTCGCAGGATAGTAATGAATCCACTTACAGTCCTCATGCGCACAGGCAGACGGCAGACAATCCAGACCCCAACCACGAAACTATCCAGGACACAACGAATAAGTACAGGTAACCCAACAGAAGGCAGGCAGAGAGACAGGAACTTGAAACACAAATTACAAAAACGTTTCTTTTGGTCACCGGCCACCTTTTTAAAAGCCACGCTGACTCCTTTGACCCCAACAGCCCCTGCACCCTCAGCAGAAGACCAATCAGAGCCACTGCAGGGACGGCTGGGAGTTGCAGTTTCAAATTCTAGTAGAGTATGCTCTCGGATTGGCTACTTCCACCATCCCAAGCCGCGTTTTCCTCTACGGTTGCTTCCTGTTCTGTCTACAGTATTGCCACGAAAAAAACCATAAAAAATTGAACGACTGAGGCCACAAACCCTGAACCACGTCTTCGCTGTGGTCTACTGTATTCCAAAAGAACAAGCACAACAAGTTTTCTTGGAGGCATCTGTGATGCTTTTTCAAATGTTTTACTAGACGTGATCAACTTGGTTGTGATGTCGTTCCCAGCTCTGACATCCAACTTCCAAGGTAAACAGAACGTAGCATTAATATACAGCTGTGATGACATTAGCTGCTCCATGTATCAGTTCCAATTTATTGTTTCAAAACTTCCACATTAACAAGACATTTGTGTGACTCAATTCATAGTGCTGAGAAGTACAGGGAAAATCTCTCTAATGATGCAACATACTAATAGAAATGTAGAGTCGCAAAGATGTGCCATACTTCTAAAATAGCATCCTTCATTACTGAAAACAAATTGGTATACACTAAATTTTTGTCAGATTTTGAAGAAACTGTAATGTTTATTTGTATAACAGATAAAATGTCATGTAATTTTCCAAATTACTTCATTCAGACTAGGGTTGCATCAGGGGTTTTGCCTCTGAAGCCTATCCCAGCTGGAATAGGGCACAAGGTAGGAACAAACGTGGACAGAGCACCAGTTCACTGCAAATCGAACTCACACACACTAGGACCAATTTAGTGTTGCCAATTCACCTAATCTACATGTCTTTGGACCATTGGAGGAAAAAAAACAAAAGCACCCAGAGGAAAAACACACACACACACACGGGGAAAACATACAAGCTCCATAAATGAAGGTTTTTCAGTGTACACATTTTTTCTCCATGCATTTGTCATGGTGCACTTTTGTATGATTGTATTTGTCAGCACTCTTTTATCATGCTACCAGCCACGCCACACCACAGATTTTGTGATCTGTATTAAGGATTCTACCGTGGAGAAAAATGTAAAAGTTTAATTCTATATACCTTCAAAACTTGATGGAACTTACCTGTGTTTCTGCTTCTTTTGAATTGATAATGCCTATAAATATTTGAATTCTGATTTTTTTAAATACTAACAAGTTTTAATATGAAAATTCATTTTGCCTTGAGTGTAATTTTTGTATTGAGTGTAAAGAATATAACAGTGAGTCAGCATTTAAACCTACAATGTTAGATTGCAAAAGAGGCATTAATGCTAACTGTAATAGTGCTGTGTGTTAGAAATATATAAAAGTAGAAAATTATTATATGTTAAAAAAAAGTTACATCTTTATCTTTACTAGGGTGCTCTTAGTGGTCTACTGGCTGGACTGGTCATGGCTTTCTGGATAGGCATTGGAAGCTTTGTTTCTAAGAGTTCATCTTCTGTGCCTTCTGTCAACACTACCGCTTTTCCACAAACAGGAAATGTAACAATGACTGCAATGACAACACTCTTGACGACCGCAGCTACAAAACCACGGTTAGAAAAATTACGGGGTAACATGGTGGCTAAGGGATGATGGTTTAACCTTAAAGTCTTGGGAGACAGGGCTTTAATCCTGGCCCAGTTAATATCTTTTTATAGTTTGCCTGTTTCCCCAATTTCTGTGCATGCTTTTTTTTCCTCTTTCAGATAATCTATTTATTCCAATGTCCCAAAGCATTTGTATTAGATTAAATGGCAGTTTAAAGTTGACTGGCGTGAATGTTCCATGCCTTGACCTGGTTTGTCACAAGGCTCTGGATCCTCAACAACCCCAAATCTGGGTTAAGACAATTGTGGAAATGGAAGGATTAAATTAAAATTAGAAGGTCCAGACATTTGTTAATAATCGTTTATTTGGTATAATAAACTAAAACATAACCTATTCCTTCTGCAACTGCTGTATATAGTATATTATATATTTGCACAAGTCATGTACTGTGTTTAACAGTATCACCCACATCATTAATAATTATGTGAAAATAAGAATCTGCTTCCCTTATTAATTTACTAATAATAATAAATTATTATTATTTGGAATCAAGCTCAGATTTATCTTAGTTTGCTTGGTACACCATTGTGAATTAACACTGATTCAGTAAGGCACAATTTACAAAGAATAGTATAAATTTTTTTGGAATACAGTAATCCCTCCTCCATCGTGGGGGTTGCGTTCCAGAACCCCCCGCGAAAGGTGAAAATCTGCGAAGTAGAAACCATATGTTCATATGGTTATTTTTATATATTTTAAGCCCTTTTAAACTCTCCCACACTATTATAAACATTTCCCGCACAATTATACAGCATAAACCCTTTGTATTCTCTTAGATATTAGGTAAGATTTGTTGAAATTATGTATGTAAACACAGTTTATATACAGTAAAACCTAAATATTATTTTAAAGATATCGAGCGTCTCCGATATCACATATGTTACAGCCATTACGACCGACAGGCCACCAGCAATAAATACGTACAATGCAAGAAAAATTGTATACAGTAAAATGTGTGTACAGTGACACTAAACTATGTACATGTAATAAGTACTGAACGTAGATAATTAATTATGGTTACTCACCAACAATGACACGATGACTTGTCCGATAACGATGAGTTTAATTTTACTGCACAACAAAGGATAGCGTTACAGCTCTTCTAAAGGAGCCTCTTGTTGTTGTTCTTCCAGCACTCTTCAATCCAAATCCCTAAAGCAGATTCCATCCAGACTACTGCCTTATCACGTCCACTTGCAACTTGTTTTGCGCCCTGGTTAAAGGACACTGCGGCCGTAGATCTTATATGCTTTTCTTCCTTTTTAAATAAAAAGAATTGTGGACTCATTGTTGCCGTAATGGTGTCCTGCAGTGGTGTAGCTGTTCCCTTCCTTCAACATATCCAAAACTTTTACCTTTTCTGCAATCATTTGCATCTTCTGTTGGCGCTTGGACACAGCCCCTGAAGCAGTAGCAGGAGCACGTTAATGCTGAATGAGTGAGATGAGACTTCCTGGTTAATGCAGCACTCCGTCGCTGAGCCAATCAGCAGCACACAGGAACTTAACTGCGTGCTCTGATTGGGTAGCTTCTCAGCCATCCGCCAATAGCATCTCTTGTATGAAATAACTGGGCAAGCCAACTGAGGAAGCAAGTACCAGAAGTAAAAAGACCCATTGTCCGCAGAAACTCGCGAAGCAGCGAAAAATCCGCGTTATATATTTAGATACGCTTACATATAAAATCCGCGATAGAGTGAAGCCGCGAAAGTCGAAGCACGATATAGCGAGGGATTACTGTATTCAAAAAGTATATTCTCTCATGTTAATCAGCATTCTTCAGCAATGTACTTGTATTTATTTGTATATTTTATATTACATTTTTACATAACTGATATATTTCTACTAATACATTTTATTTGTTTTATTTTGTAGTCTGTCTGGTTTAAACAAGTTTTATGCCTTGTCATATATGTGGTACAGTGCACACAACTCAACCACTGTTGTTATTGTTGGTCTTCTTGTCAGTCTTTTCACAGGTAAGAGTTCTTGCTTTTTTTTGTTAAACAGTAACAGAGTAATATATGTGTTGAAAAGTTTTCTGAATATTTAATACATATTTTTAGAAGTGAATTTTAGAATAATGTAATATAGTTTGCAATTAAGATAAGTGAGATATGGGAAATGAAATATTAAATTTACGTGTTCAAAGTCTCCAGACTGCAAAAAATATATAACTTTCAATGAGATGTGCATGATAACACATTGCAGTTTTTTTCTTGTGCTTGATATGACTGACACTTGTACTTAAATCGGTAAACATCATTCAATAGAATAGAAATATGCTGCCACATAAATGATTGCATAATCAAAATGTAATGACATGTACTGTATGTACTAAGGATTCACTCATAAGGAATCTAGTTGCAACATGAAGAACATGCAAAAAATACCACTTTAAGGGCATGTGCAAATGGCCAATATTGAATTCTCCACAGAACAGACAAGTACTTGAACAATATTTCAACTACTTGGGTGTGCCCCCAATAACGAAAGGGTAGGGCCATTGCCCTAGTAAATTTCTGACAGTGTGGTGTTCATCCTTATGCAGTTTGTTCTGTATATCTGTGTCATTCCTGTTTTAAAAATGTACACACTTGAGCTTTGGTGTTTTAAAGGGTTCTGTTTTTTGCATGAAAGTGGATATTCCTCACATTTCCTGAATGTTTCCTTTTTACCATTTACTTAAGCAAATATTTTGTCCCACATGAGGATGACAACTGAAAAGCTGTGTTAGCAGAAGCTGTATTAGCTGAACTGCTAAATATGCCAACTGAGAGACAAGTACTGCACAGTTCGCCCTTTCCAGACAATACTAAATGTAAAGGAATAATTGCCAAAAAATCAAGAATCTTATAAGTGTAGGATAAGCAGAGAATAGTATGCCATATATAAAGAAATTTATGTAAAAAATAGATTGCACTAAGAAGTGTCTAAGAGTATTTGTCTCTGCTGTTCTTACCATGTTCGATGATCTGTGAAATATGTTGAATGTCTTCGATAGTAAATCAACTTAATGTCAATACATAAGAATTCACCTTTCAGTGCATATTATATACAGCAAATGGACAATGAAACTTGTCACTAACTTATGTAATGTTTGAAAATAATTATACAGTACTATATAGCATTTTATTGTAAGTCATAGTCTCTCTTACATTGTATGTGTTGTTATTCCTTTTAAATATGCATACATTATAAATAATTTGCATATTCTCTTTCTTTGTTAATGTTGCACATTTATTTTAAGAAAGACCCAAAAATAACTAGTTCAACTACTTCATTTACATTCTAAGCAAAAGTAGTAGCTTATTTTTGCTATAAAATTTGTAATATATTTGCTCTAAACTCTTATTTATTAAAACTGTTTTTGCATTAAACTTTTATAGAAAATGTAAATGAATGGACTCCTCAACAAATTTTTTTTTTTCTTTTTTTAGGCCCAACAGAAGGAAAGGATGTTAACCCAGACACCATCTTCCCTATTCTGAGTTCTTTGCTGTTCTTCCTGCCTGACAAATACAAAGAGAAACTAAACTGTGGAGTCCCTTTTAGGAAAAGGGTAATAAAAAAAATCCTTAACAGATTATAATAGAGATGATCAATAAGTTCTAAGCCTGACCTATTAAGAGAAATAATAGTAAAATGAAATTATTTTTCAACATAACCTTCATTAACACTAATACACTTTTTATAATGTTTTACAATGGCACCCAGATTAAATGTTTTGTTTTGCATGTGCAATAACTTGTCTGTAGCCAACTTGACATCTCCTCGGATGTGGACCTTCAAAGTTGTGAAATTTCATAAGGCCGAGTCTGAAAAATAGGGTGCATGTGGTATTTCTTTGAATCCATATTTTTTCAGAATAGCCTTTGTAACCTGTACAGTTTGAGTGAACTTTGTTGTGAAGCAGAAGGAAGTTGTCAACAGCTTTCCTTGCTGTTTTTTCCCCTATTTCCTGCCACAAATGGCAAAGCAAATCACCATACTATTAACTAGCTTCTTAGGTCTTTTGAGGCATGTAATCAGTATGGATTTACTCCTTCAACAGTATTAAAAAGCATGGATATCATCTTGATAGCACTGATTTGTTTGTGCATGAGAATCATAAATGTTGTGGAACCCTCTTAAATTAGTTTAATTAGGTTCTTCAATGAAAGAGCTGGAGCACCCACTTGGATTAAGCTGTTTTATTTTTTTTAAATAGCTTTGATTACCAATAAGTAGAGACAGTAGCCTTTATAAACTTAAAGCTATAATATCTGAAAGATTTGTGTGATAGCTTAGCCAGAGGAGGCTGATATTGTGAAATTAAAGAAAAAAATTGTGTTGGAAGACTGGCAATATATTCTGTGTTACCATAAAATAGACAGTGGTCTTATCCAAATCTCTAAACCTTGAGCCATCTGAGCTTATTTACTTCAAGTGCTAAAAAGTGGGCATTAAGACATATTCTCATTTAATTATTTTGATTAGTTTCCTGTGCATTATTTTTGTGTTTTTTGTTTTGAAGCACTTAGAGGTGGTTTACAACTTTCCTCAACACTTTTCATTGATAAACTACTGTAAACAACATAAAAAAATCAATTGCAATTGAATTTTCCTTTTCCTTTCGTGTGCCTCATTTTTTGATATAGCATATTTGTAATCAGTTCGGGAAATATTCATAATTGGGTCTGATGCATTTCTAGCATATTTATATATATCAATTTGTGTGAAGATGAATGTTACAAAGTTCTTATCCACAAGAAACAGCGGGTTAAGATTACCAGTTGGAAGTTAACTTTGTAGGGCATAATAATTTGAGTTAAAAAATAACTGGATCATGGTCAAGGATGTCAATAGTGTAATATTTTCAGGATTTAATAGATGGCAGTGAATTTTAATCTATAAAAAGTCTGTTTTTGAGTATGATGTACTGACAAAAAGAATATTTAATTTGAGTACAGAAAGCTCAATGTGTTCAAGAGATTGTAATACATAGTAAACTGTGTTATTGCTGTCATGCTGTCACTTTTTTAGTTTTTATAGTTCAGGTGCTAAAGTTATATGTAAGTCTGGATTTATGTTTGTACTGCATAATTCAAGATTATAGTTTGAGTGCTCATACTTTGAACCAGTTAAAATAACATAAGCATAAATTCTGTCTTCCTTATTCAATGCATATGCAGTGTGTTAGCCAGAATTATTCTCGATTCAAAAAGGTTCCCAATGATACATTTTAATTTGGAATCCATGTAGAATCAGTTGCAACAAATTGATTTGTTTTATGAAACAATATATCTTTACTGAAACTGATCTTTGTTTAATGGGTCTTCTATATAAAAACAAGTTTGGCCTTTAGTGACAGGGAGGTATGAAAACACTTTTTCTGTGAAAATATGAGGCCTTTAATGTTCCAGTTTATAAACTTTATCAATTTATTGTAACTAGCCAACCCGCAGCATAGCATACTCCGCATAATTATGTATTGATAGGTGAACACTTCCTGAAAGACACAGTTGTCCAAATGGGGTTGGTTTTGAGGATACGACTGTAGGTGAATGAAAAGATGTAACTCTGGAGAGGGCAACATACAATACAGCGTTTTACACGCTGCATACAATGATTCACATCGAAGTATAGACACTGCTAAGACCATGGAATACCCCTCTCAAACTGTTTTACATGCTGCATACAGTGATTCACATCCGCAACATACAAATTGTTTTACACGCTGCATACAGCGATTCACATCCGCGACAAATATGATTCTTCTTAGATGGTGCTGGCGCGTCCACCCTCGCTCTCGAAGCATACACACTGCCTGGTCATGTGCCTGCTCGCAAGAGCAACTAACAGAGACCCGCCCACCAACTGTAAGACCATGGGATACCCCTCGCAAACTGTTCTACACGCCGCATACAGCGATTCACATCCACAACAAACAAACTGTTTTACATGCCGCATACAGCGATTCACATCCGTGACAAACATGCCTCTTCTTAGATAGTCCTGCCGCGTCCACCCTCGTTCTCGAAGCATACACACCGCCTGGTCATGTGCCCGCTCGCAAGAGAAACTCATGGAGACTCGCCCACCAATTCTAAGACCCTGGCGTGTAAAACAGTTTGCGATGGTGGACACGGTCCTGCATCATAACCGAAAAGAATACGGTAGAACCTTGGTTCACGACCATAATTCGTTCCAAAACTCTGGTCGTAAACTGATTTGGTCGTGAACCGAAGCAATTTCTCCCATAGGATTGTATGTAAATACAATTAATCAGTTCCAGACTGTACGAACTGTATGTAAATATATATGTTAAGTTTTTAAGCACAAATATAGTTAGTTAAACCATAGAATGCACAGCGTAATAGTAAACTAAATGTAAAAACATTGAATAACACTGAGAAAACCTTGAACAACAGAGAAAACTAATACTGCAATAGTTTGCGCTATAGCACTACCAAACGCTGGCTAAAAACACCTTTTTTTTAACGAGTTTTAAGCACAGGGAAAAAAATGAACATTTGAAAAAATCCGTAATTTAATAAACCACCAAGAAAAGTAACATTGCAACAATGCACACTACGAACCGATCACTATAAACAGAAGTGAAAACAAAATCAAGCCTAGTGCATTCTTTAACTGCCTTCCCACCTTATGAGTCCAGCCCCCTCTCTCTCTGGCGCTGCCTGTGTGTGTGCGCGGCTCTCTCTCTCGGGCTGCCTGTGTGTGTGCGCATCTGTCTCTCTCTCGCGCTGCCTCTGTGTGAACTGAGGTTCCACTGAGGTTGACTAATGAAAAATCAACGTGGCTCAGAGGTGCATGTGGAGTCTAGCAGAGACGAACGTGAATGACGCCCGGTGTTGTGAGTTGCTGCGTCTGAGTTGGTGGGTGTGGCTCTGCGAGTTGTCGTCGTATCCAATGGTCTTAGAGTTGGTGGGTGTGGCTGTCTTGCGTGTTTTCCATGGGTGGCTACTTGTCGGCGGCTTAGTGAATTATATACGGTGGGCGTGGCTGTCTTGCGTGCTTTCCATGGGTGGCTACTTGTCGGTGCGTGCTTTCCACGGGTGGCTACTTGTTGGCGGCTTAGTGAATTATATATATAGATTATACTGCTTCTGTCTTGAAGACATTGCTTGATATTAGGTGAAAGAAGTAACATGTTTTATATTTCAGTTTTATCACTAATGCAACATTTTTATTTGCAAATCTGCAAACAATGAATTATGTGTAATAGTTCAATAAATGCCAAAGCAAGACTGTGGGAGATAAAAACAAAAAAAAAGTCTTTCATTCTCTTCTCTTTGCAACCTCTGCCCATCCTCCATTTTTTCAAAACAATATTTTGGAAGCCTAGCTTCCAAAAAAAACACAAACACATTCAAAAATGACTTTGCCTCTTTTACTTTTGCATGTAAACCTTAAGTAGATATTTGAACAAAGTGCTACTTAATATATGCTAGACAAAAGCATAGTAAGCCATTTATTTCAATAGAGACTGCAGTCCTCCAATGGCAGTCTCCCTCTTTGGCTGTTGTAGCTGCAAGAACCTGTGACATTATTAAGGGTTCTGTGGCTGAAGGTGTAAAGCAGGGTCTTGACACAGGGCAACATTGAGAATGTGACATTCAGTTGATCCCCAGAAAATAAACCCAAAATATATTTAATTTAAGAGTATTGAATATATTAGATTTTGTCTCACAAGATATAGTATATTTTAATATTATCTTGTTAAACGAACATGCAGTGTAACTAGTGTGGGGGAACAGCCCAGACACAGACAGGTAGACATGATTTCAGCACCGCAACACATTTATTTACACTATATTTACATGCGTGAATCACACACAAACCCAGCGCCGCAGCACCAATCACCCCAAAGTCCAGGCCCTCAATACAATGTCTTTCTCTTCTGTTCCGCCTCCACTCCTCTCCTCCGAGCTCTGTCCTCTTCCACCCGACTCCAGCCCTCGAATGGAGGGAGGCAGCCTCTTTTATACACTCCCGGATGTGCTCCAGGTGCCTCCTGATTAGCCTCCGCTGGCACTCCCCAGTGTGGCGGAAGTACCGGCTGCGCACCCAGAAGCACTCCGGGTGTCCCTGGTCTTCTTCCCCCCAACACTTCTGGGTGTGGCGGAAGTGCTGAGGGCCAGGGCTCCATTGGCATTGAGGTGCCCCCTGGCCCCTATAGGGTTGAGCTTCAAAGCTGTGTTCCCGTGGTCCCCAAAGCCACCAGGGCGGTCACCCCCACGTGGTCTGGGGGAGGCGTAAGCCCTCCTCCGGTCCTCCTGGGCATCCCGGCTGGGTACCACCCCCAGCCTCCTGTGACACTAGTTTTAAGGAGATTTCCACTATTGCACAATTAGTAAATATCTAGCATACTGTACTACAGTGTAAAAATCCATAGTTTTGTCAGATACTGCACAGGAAAAAAAAATAGCATTTGTAAACAAGTTCTTTCATATACAGCACAACTCCCAAACCTATAACATTTTTAAACAAATTACTAACTTCAAGTTCTGCCCAATATTGCACAAAGATATCAGAAAAAATAAAAAACAATTGAAAAATTCTACTAAGGAAACTTTACCCTGTGTGGCAGTATGGTTACATGTTACAACATTTCCTCCAGTGCTGAAAGCCCGCACAGAAGGGCTGCTTGAGGCAGGGATGCACAAGTACTTTTTTTCAAGTTTCCCCAATTTGGGGAAATGTACTTCTTGTGTTTTCCACCACTCAAGTGGATTTACATCACTGTTCACCTCAGGTAACATCAAGTAGTTCTTGATCTCATTTTGAGTGGCAGTGTGCAGAGACCTGCCTTCTCTGAATTCATCTGTAGAATGTGGTCCAGTGGCAGTATAACCCTAGACAAAGTAATACTTTTGTCAAATAATTTAGTCACCATTGTAAAATAAGGCAAAAACACTCAAGTGGTGGGAATAAGCTTCTATAGTCTACCTACCTATGGCATGTTAAGGGACTGATCCTGGTACTGTTTAGGATGAATATCCTGAGGTATTTTGTTTTCTAGTATTAGAAACTAAATGACAGCATGATACAAGGGTTTGTTGATTGGGTTCTAAAACAAGAAATGTACACTGTAAACCACAAATGCTAGAAACATCTAATTTACACAGTTAAGAATTAAAGGGTTGACCTTTGGCCTTAAAATCAGCACCACAGAATATCCTTACAGGTAAATCTGTGACACACCAAAAATGCTGTGTAAACACATATTCAAGCCAGACTGGGGAGCATGCACTGGTATAGCATGTTACCATACCCACCACACGACAAAACAGCACGGAATCTTGGTTGGGAACCCCCAAGGCAGACACCCTCTGGAAATTACAATCTATCTTTTGCAACCAGGTGTTACAGGGGCATCCCTTAGGCCTGGTCCACCCGCTCTGGTCCTCAACAATGAGAATCCTGCGAGCCGGATCACCTTCTGGAAATTCTGCCTCGTGGCCATAGTTCCGTAACAGACGCTCCCTCACAATGCAGGTAATGTGCCTCATTCTGGACTCCATGAGCAACTGCTCATTTGACACAAAGTCATACCAGCGGTAACCAAGGATTCTCCAAAGAGACACAGTACCGAAAGTCTTCATCTCAGGTCACTGGATAGCTCCCATGTCTTACAACCATATAGCAAGACAAGAAGCACCAGGACTGTAAAGACTTGGACCTTTGTTCTTTTGCATAGATATCAGGAGCGCCACACAGTCCTTTCTAGCAACCTCATGACCTCCCATGCTCTCCCAATCTGTCTACTGACTTCATAGGAAGAGTCGCCAGAGATATGAATGTTGCTGCCAAGGTAAATGAACCTCTTGACAAGGTCAACACTCTCTCCATAGGCAGACACACTGCTGATGGCTGTGCCCAAGAGGTCTTGTTTTTTATCCAGGACACTTGCAACCCCTGACATTCAGACTCTTCGCTCAGTCTCCCGAGAGCCCTGATCAGAGCCTCCATTGATTCCGCGAAGATCATAGCATCGTCGGCAAAGTCAAGATCAGTGAATCTTTCTTCATCAACAGGTACCCCATAACCACTGGACCACACGACATTGCCCAACACCCAGTCCATGAAAGCACTGAACAGAGTAGGAGCAAGAACACACCCCTGATGAACCCCAGAATCAACTGGGGAAAAACATAGAGGTTCCGCCTCCACTCTGCACAGCACTCACAGTACCAGTGTACAGACCAACCATGATATCCAGTAACCTTGAGGGGCTCCTGGGAAGACTCAGGATGTCCCACAGGGCAGCTTGAGCAACTGAGTTTAACACTTCATGAAATTGACAAAGGCTACAAAGAAACTCTGCTGATATTCGTGTTTGTGCCACATGAGGACCCACAGTGCCAGGATGTGGTCAATTGTAGACTTCTTAAGCGAAAAACCAAGCTGCTCCGGTTGCTATTAGGTGAGCAAGTGATCACGGATCCTATTGAGGATGACCCTAGCAAGGACCTTACCCAGAACTGAGAGCAGTGTTATCCTCCTGTAGTTGCCGCAATCCAGGCGATCACCCTTCCCTTTCCAGATAGGAAGGATAAGTCCTGTTTTCCAGTCAGTTGGTATGACGCCCGTCTCCCAAATGGAAGCAAAGATTGCTTGCAATGCCTGGAGGACAGCCTTACCTCCAGCCTGGAGAAGTTCACCCCAGATACCACAAATCCCTGCAGCCTTCCCTACCCTCTGCTGGTTCACCACCTGCGCGATCTCAGTGAGATTGAGTAGTTCACAGCTAATTAGAAGATCAGCCTCAAGATTTGTGGGCCCAGAGATATCTAGCATCATATAGCCAGAGGATCAGCTTCAAACAGCTGGTCAAAGCAGCCAACCCAGCAGGTCACAACTGCAGTGTCATTGTTAAGGACTGTTTCATCAGCTGTCCTGACTGCAACTCTCCAAGGAACAGATTCAGATGTGCGCAATGCTTCGATTCCTCTGTAAGCAGGACATAGGTCACTAGACCATAGATGGTGTGTCACTTGCTCACAGATTCCTCTAACAAATGCCTCCTTATCTGCTCTCAAGAGCCCTCGCAGCTGTCCTTTTCAGTTCCTGGTACAGACTGGAGTTTCAATCGAGCCTTGCGCTGCGACTCCTCTCTGATATCCAGAGTGCCCTGTGAAATGAAACACCTCCTTCTGGGAGCAATATTAGCACCAACAGAACCCTCAGCAACCTTCAGAGTCTTGTCATGAAAGGTCTCCCACATCACATTAGGATCAGTAGTCACACACATATCCGTAAGTTCATCACACAAATTGCTTCCAAACTCATTAGAAACAGCCTGATCCTGGAGTCTGACCAGGTCCAGCCTCATTTTCCTAGTTGGTGGTAGCCTGCTGGACCTAAGCTGGATCTTCAGAGTAGCAACAACAATCTGTGGTCAGAATTCACAAACTGGGCACTTCTGTAGACCCTGCAGTTTTGTAAGAGCCTCCAGCGTTTGCCCACGTGGATGTGATCGATCTCCTTCACTGCACTACCAGTATTGGAGTACCAAGTCCAAAATGCAGATCAGGGTGCTGGAACCAGGATCCGGCGATCCGCAGCCTCTGACCTTTTGCAGAGTCAAGTAACATGAAGCTACTTTCACTGCAGTCACCAGAATCCTCCTGGCCAGCCCTGTCAGTGCCAATGGTCACATTGAAGTCACCCATGACCAGAGGAGTGTGGCCTTGCGGGCACCCATCAACCACCGAGCAAAGTTGCAAATTAATTGTCCCCCTCACCAAGACATCACTCACCGTGGTCAGAGCATACATTGAGACAACAGACAAGGCACCCAGAGACTGCCTTATAATACACTCGTTGAAAGGAATGACATTGGACACCATCGGAAGGAGTCGATCCACAGTAACAGCTACTCTCTGAGTATGACAGCCATCAAAGCGACCAGACCAATAAAAGGTGGTAGCCACCTACAGAGATATGGCCAGTCCCAGGTCTGTGCACCTCAGAGAGTGCCATCTCCGACAGCAGAGGAAGATTATCATCATGCTGGAGAGACGAGATGTTCCATGCTGTTCCGGGATGGGCCGCCTCAAATTGGGACCCAAGTGCTGCCATGCAGCGGGCGACGCCTCTTCACCACACCAGTTCTGCTCCCCAACAGGCCTGACTCCATTGGCTCTCTGATAGTTTTGACTCTTCAGGGGATGGGGCCCATGATGGCATTCCCCAATCCCTTTTATAATACGAGCAGCCTTTCTATGTGCTGTTGCTGCAGAGCTACTCCCGCAGAGAGTAGAAAGGAATCCTGCCTGTCGTTTCAAAGTTGTGTGAAGTTTTTTTTTACAGTGACTAGAGTGCCAATCCTGTCACTGACCCCCCCTGCAAGTTGGAGGACCAGTTTAATATCTTATCCAGGTCATACTCAGGCCTCTCAAATAAATATTTGGTGGAAGCACATTTTGAAATAATAACAATTTTGTTAGACACCTGTCCAGGTATAGTTGCTAACAGTTGTGGAAATGTGTGGCTATTCTTGGAAAAATGGTTGTAGATTTCGATAGTTAACTTAGATTTAATTTACAGAGAACATATTTAAAGTTGTGGCACAGATAATTGATGAGGTTGAAGTCAAATGTTTGAGTAAACTAATCAAAGAAATTCTTATTTTTATTTTCGACCTTCTCAGTATATACAATATTTTGGCCAAGCCATGTGGTTTGGAAAAGTAGATTTTTGTTTGACCACACACTTTGGTAGACTTGCGACTTTTTTAATGTTTACACTTCATTTATTCAATGTAAACACATTTCTCTCTTGATGCTGAACAGAAGTTTTCAATAGTACTATACTGCTACTACCACATTTCACTTTATGGGTAATATTTTGTAGAGAGAAGTCAATATTATGTACGTTCCATTGTTAACATATTTGTTTTTTCTGCTATCACTCATCAAGCTAATGCAGTATATCAAGGTACAGGAAAACTAAAGACTAAGGCAATAATAGCTAGATTATACTCTCACAATGATAGATAATTAGTTTGCTCCAAAGAAGGAGGCAGATTTTTAAATTGGTTCAGTTTCTCATGAATGTGTCTCCGCTATAATGCAGTTACTTGGATCTGTTGTCTACGTGATAAAGGGATGTCTGACAATTGATTAATCGACACACCATCAATCTAGCCTGAATTATGCAGTATTCTTATCACACTGCCCGAGTAAATGTTGGGTTCATTGTGATTTTTTCATTTAATATTAATGTGATACTTGCTATTTTGTGTGCCATACATTTACCTGAAAGGGTATTTTGTCATGCTGAGTTCTAAATTGTGTGAATGAGAAGTATAATTTGTGACTTAGTGTATGTTTCTTGTTTCTGAAAACAGTGAACAAACTTGTGTATTGTGCTCTCATTTAGTTTCTGATGCTAAAGAACAATACAACTGGAGATTCATCCTGGCCAGTACCAGGATCAGTCCCCGTCTATGATGCCACAGTGTCCACAGCAGTGGGCACCAACCTCTTTTGTGACATCAGTAGTCATGGACTGAGATGGACCAGAGCAAGTGAGGAGATGGACAAGACTTTCTTTTCAAAAATGTGTGCAGCAATTTATTAAAAACAAAGAATTTAAGTGCCACACTGCAAAATCTAAAAGTCAATAAATAAACCTTTTTAAAATTTATTCTCTGAAGTGTTAAATAATCCAATAAATAAGTAAATTCTTTTAAAATCCTGACAATGTTTCACAATATATTCCTTTCTTCTCTCATCTGGACAACATCACTAGTCCTCATCGCATTGCCTGCCACATCCCTGTCTTACATCTCTGTTGGTACACACAGCCTCCAAGCTGCCACCTTGTTCACCCACCACTGCTCCCTATGGCACCATGAACATTGCCACACCCTAGAACCTGAATACCAGTCATCCATCATGCTCCCATTTCGTAACTCAATAGAGCCAATGTTGCCTTTCCTGTTCTTTCACCCTGGAATTCTTTTCAAGCTAGACTTCTAATGAGCGATAGCTCTTGTGTATTCCTTGTTCTTGTTTTCTCTGTACCTGTGTCAGCTTTTCTCCAAAGTACTCACCTGCCCTTCCTCTTATCTTATTGCTACCCCAGCTGATGCTTGTTAATTATGCCACTGCTCCACATATAACTAAATAGATAGAAAGTTATTTGTCCCCAGGAGGAAATTTTGGCTTTTTATAAAAGCTCTTTAAATGAATAAATACACAAGGATAAATGTATATACACGCACAAACATACAAATACAAGTGATCACATGCATTCATGTGTGAGCTGCATGTCAGTGGTTAAACCACTGGGCTGTGTTTACATCCCATTAAAATTAATAATAAATTCACCCATTAAAAATATTCCTGGACTTCTCTTACCCATACCTTCACATGACACCGTCACAAGATGGGCTACAGAATTTCATCATGACACAATGTCTCTCAAAGATGATTTGGGGTCTAACCTTCAACATAGATGGCTGAGGAAAATGCTGCCACTGTGGAGAAAATCTTTACAGAGAAATGAAAAATAACAGTACATGAGATAGCAGGTACTATAGTTATGGGTAATTTGAGCCTATTCTTCATGACCAGTTAAACATGAGTAAGGTCAGTGCATATTGGGTACCTACAATGTCCATTTACTAAAATGAAACTTCAGAACATCCAGTATCTGAAGGAGAGTCTTAAGCTGAAAACCCAGACTGGGAGAAATGTAAAAAGCGGTTTGTAACTGTTCGGGAAACTTGGATACACTATGATCCAGAGTTCAAACAGCAAATAAAACAGGAAGCATGGAGATTCCTCCGCACCAAAAAATGTAAGGTCCTGGTCAGTGCCATCAAGATCATATGTGCAGTACCTGATGATGTTGACAGGGTTGTTCATAAAGTTCATGTAGTACTTTTTGAGACTTTTAGCTAACGAGTATTATGCTGATACACTTTGACACATGCAGCACTTAATCAAATCAAAAATAGTGAGGAAAGCTGTTGATCACAACAATATTCCCATGCACACTATATACAGTGAATCCAGAAAGTATTCACAGCACATCACTTTTTCCACATTTTGTTATGTTACAGCCTTATTCCAAAATGGATTAAATTCATTTTTTTCCTCAGAATTCTACACACAACACCCCATAATGACAATGTGAAAAAAGTTTAATTGAGATTTTTGCAAATTTATTAAAAAATAAAAAAATTGAGAAAGAACATGTACATAAGTATTCACAGCCTTTGCCACGAAGCTCAAAATTGAGCTCAGGTGCATCCTGTTTCCCCTGATCATCCTTGAGATGTTTCTGCAGCTTAATTGGAGTCCACCTGTGGTAAATTCAGTTGATTTGACATGATTTGGAAAGGCACACACCTGTCTATATAAGGTCCCACAGTTGACAGTTCATGTTAGAGCACAAACCAAGCATGAAGTCAAAGGAATTGTCTGTAGACCTCCGAGACAGGATTGTTTCGAGGCACAAATCTGGGGAAGGTTACAGAAATATTTCTGCTGTTTTGAAGGTCCCAATGAGCACAGTGGCCTCCATCATACGTAAGTGGAAGAAGTTCGAAACCACCAGGACTCTTCCTGGAGCTGGCCGGCCATCTAAACTGAGCGATCGGGGGAGAAGGGCCTTAGTCAGGGAGGTGACCAAGAACCCAATGGTCACTCTGTCAGAGCTCCAGAGGTCCTCTGTGAAGAGAGGAGAACCTTCCAGAAGGACAACCATCTCTGCAGCAATCCACCAATCAGGCCTGTATGGTAGAGTGGCCAGACGGAAGCCACTCCTTAGTAAAAGGTACATGGCAGCCCACCTGGAGTTTGCCAAAAAGCACCTGAAGGACTCAGACCATGAGAAAGAAAATTTTCTGATCTGATGAGACAAAGATTGAACTCTTTGGTGTGAATGCCAGGCGTCACGTTTGGAGGAAACCAGGCACCGCTCATCACCAGGCCAATTCCATTCCTACAGTGAAGCATGGTGGTGGCAGCAGCATCATGCTGTGGGGATGTTTTTCAGCGGTAGGGACTGGGAGACTAGTCAGGATAAAGGGAAAGATGACTGCAGCAATGTACAGAGACAACCTGGATGAAAACCTGCTCCAGAGCGCTCTTGACCTCCGACTGGGGTGACAGTTCATCTTTCAGCAGGACAACAACCCTAAGCACACAGCCAAGATATCAAAGGAGTGGCTTCAGGACAACTCTGTGAGTGGCCCAGCCAGAGCCCTGACTTGAATCCGATTGAACATCTCTGGAGAGATCTTAAAATGGCTGTGCACCGACGCTTCCCATCCAACCTGATGGAGCTTGAGAGGTGCTGCAAAGAGGAATGGGTGAAACTGGCCAAGGATAGGTGTGCCAAACTTGTGGCATCATATTCAAAAAAACTTGAAGCTGTAATTGCTGCCAAAGGTGCATGGACAAAGTATTGAGCAAAGGCTGTGAATACTTATGTACATGTGATTTCTCAATTATTTTATTTTTAATAAATTTGTAAAAACCTCAAGTAAACTTTTTTCATGTTGTCATTATGGGGTGTTGTGTGTAGAATTGAGTAAAAAAAATGAATTTAATCCATTTTGGAATAAGGCTGTAACATAACAAAATGTGTAAAAAGTGATGCGCTGTGAATACTTTCTGGATGCACTGTAGGTTGCAAAGGCTGAACTAAGAAATGGGATTAGGAAAAATGCTACAATCGGCCTCTCTCTCAGACCAGGCCTTGTATGACTGCACCCTGCTGCCATGCATTGTGATGGTGATGAATTCATTGTGGGCTACAGAACAGTCTGTAGCATAAGAAAGACAAATTTGCTTTTTTGAATGGCCTGGAAAATCTCTAAGAACATTATAACAGGTGTATTAGTGTTCAAGGGGTATATTTTGAAAAATAAAACTTGTTTGTTTTACTGGTATCTTTTATAATAAGTTAGTCTCATAAGTTTCTGTTCACCCCTCATATTGATTGCATTGCAGAGTAAATCTTAATTTTGTGGTATTCTTTGAAATATCACTTTTTTGATAATTTTGATATTGACAAATTCATTTTGCTATATTATGAGGCATGTTCTCTTAAATTTTAGTAATTTTGTGTAAGGCAAAGTATATAGAAGACATTAATTTTTGTGATCTGTCTAAAGTTTTATCAAATTGTAATTGTTTTAAAGTTATTTTAAATTTCTTGTTCCATAGGTCACTGATCGTAATTCCCAGCAGTATCAGAAACCTGAACAGGAATGTAACGGTTGTAAAGCCAATGGTGAACTGGGTAATACAGAAAGTGAGGAATCTGAAACTTTAGAGAATACAGAACTGTCAAATCATAGCACAAAGCAGCAATACTACCACATTGTTCATGAGACAGCATTATGAGCCAGCGGTATTCCAAACATCTGAAATGGGCAAGAAAAACAAAATTTCTTATCACTTAATCATGGTTCTTAATTAAAACATTTCAACAGTGTGTTGCTAGTGTTCAGAAAATAACTGTCAATTGGTATTATGTTTCCGTGATGTGCAGTCTGCTGTGCAAATATTGGAGACTTTATAGAAATTTGAAATACAGGAGATTACATATAGTAGTTAAGTATCCAAGCATTTTGGTTGTTTAGCCAGCAAAAAATATATATATTGATTGTTTTAGGCTGTTGGGCTTCTTTTTCTGGTTACCAATATGCCATTATATTCAATAATTTGGAATCCTAGTTTCTATTAAGATTATGACCTGTTGAGTTTGAAACACTGTATAGAGCTGGACTGACACACCTGGCTTATTTTAATACAGTTGCTAAGCTACAAGGCATTCTAATGTGGTATCACTGTGACTATTCACATTTTTCAATATTTCTCTCAGAGAGAGACAGACCTAGGGAGGGATGGCAGAAGGGTGTATTTCAAAGTTTCTTTATATGTATCAATATACAGTTTGTGTCTGTATATAATATATGTATAAATATAATGGAGTAAATGTATTTCAGTATTTATTGATTACCTCTTCTGTTAATTTATATGTTTAATTTAGTTCGGATATTTTTTCTTATTGAAAGTTTTTTGCTCTTCTGAATTCTGATTAAGGTTTTTTTTTCTATCAAGAGAGCTGAAACAGACAAATCAAGTAATTCTGAAAAACAAAAGCCTACCACTGTTAACCTGAAACTGTGATTTCAAAATATTCTGTAACCTCTTGCTGACTCTCTTTTTGCTGCTTATATAGAGTTGCAGCTCAGTTTTACATTGAATAAATTGTGAACAGACTTGTTTACTGTTGACAAAGGCAATATTATCTCTGTAAGAAATGTACAAGTTTGATTCTCACACAACTACAATGTAGCATTGGGGGAGTTTTAAAATTCCTATTTTTGGAAATGAAAATACCATTTTGTTTTTTTGGATTCTTGTGCAATATAGTATAGCAGTTTAACATGAGGATAAAGAAAATCACTCACATGATTTACAGACAGAATATAACTTATATAAATAAATTATGTTTTGCAAAGAACATTTACTTGGGTGCATTATGAAATAATCAACTTTTCCGCTTTAAATTATTTTTTATTCCGCATTCTTCAGTGACTATTTTTTTCTAAGAAAAAAACAATTTCCTTAATAAAAATGAAACGTGATAGTTTGCTAACACAATGACCTATATTGTGATTGCCAACATTGACAACAGGTACTATATGAATGAAAATGCTGTTTTTAATTATGATCAGTTAATTTACTTAGAGATAAAATTGTATTTTATTATAGTGGATCAAGAAAATATTAATGTACTGTTAGAAATGTAAGCATTGTCACTGGCAGCTTTTAGCATTTATAGCTAGTGCAGTACCCATTTTTGAAGTGAAACAGCAGATCTAGCTTTAACAAAATGATTACTTTTTGTATTTTTATATAGTAAACCAAATTAAACTACGTGCAGCACAAAGCTTCTGTGTTTATTTAGCATCTGTATTTAAATGGAAATCTATTCATGATCACTTAGCTCAGATTGTATTCTAATATTTTCAGAACTGTCAAGGATAAAATTACACTTTAACAAAGAGGTGAAATCCTTTTAATTTGTAATATAAGAAATTAACATTTAAAATTCATTTTCTTTCTAATATAGTTTGTATTGCTTTATTCTGGCATTTAGCCTTAAATAGTTGCATTTTCTTTAATAGATTTAGAACATTAATCATTAAATTTCACATTTAGGTAAATCAAAATGTTAACGGAACAATTTTCACTTTCAAAACCGACCAGAGAGCCACAAGACAGTTTACAAGATGTTAACAAGTTCTCACACTTATTTCCTATCACTCTAAATAAATGCTGATAAATACTGCACAACCAATCCTTTCATTTTTTTTTAATATTTTCAATAATGTGTCTGCTGTCTATTTTAAGCATATAAACAATGGTAGTGTTATGCTTATTGTTTTAACAAAGAAAAAAGAATGCAAACATGAAAATATAACATTACAGCTGTGTTATTGTTATCATAGTCTCAGAATGTTGAATAAGAAACTAGAGAATATACAGTATGTGTAGAATCCCCCCCTTCAAAATATTCATATTTTGTTGTTTTGCAGCCTGAAATGAAGACACACACAGTCTCCAGCTATATTTACTCAGTACAACTTATAACAGCCTATTGAAAGATATAATAGCAACTGAATCCCTGAGATGGTTAAAGGGCCAAAAAATTACTTGTAAAGTCAGTCATGTGTAACTAATCACCTTGTCCTTTGTACACCAGGTTAATTGGCTTCTACCTGTGATCAATTGTAATAATTTTGATTAGTTCAGCATAAATTCCGGTGCTTGGAAGTGCAACTGAAAGAAAAGATCAACTATGTGTGGCAAAGCTGATGGAAGATCTCAGGGATAAAGTTTTGGATAGGCACAAGACTGGAGATCAATACAAAAAAGTTTCAAAGTCTTTATCAATCCCTTGGAGCACTGTAGAGTCCATAATGAAGAAGTAGTAAGTGTTTGATACTATGAGGCCCTACCTAAGAGTAATGCGGAAACTGGTCAGAGAGGCTATTTAGAGACCTATGGCAACTTTGAATCAGTTACAGGAAATTTGGCAAAGAGTGATTGTTGTGTACGTGTAACAGCAATATCAGAAGTGCTCCACAAATGTGGTTTGTATGGGAAGTTTGCAATAGAACAAATTGGGAGTGGTCTCCCCTAGACTTTCTCATATACTCAGAAATGGGGATGGGTATTTGGGGAGTAAACCACAAGACAATGATTATATTTTTATATCATGTTCATTAAAGAACCATTAACAATAAATCAAATCAAATTAATAATATATTGAACAATTATTATAGAAGTAAAATTGAATAAATCGGACTGTGCTGCTGCATGAATAAAAGGTAAAGTACCACTCCCAGTTAGCGGAAATAGCCCAAAAGTTGATGGAAATCTTTGTTTTGAACCTAATACTTGTATGCAAAATTTGTTTGACCTAAGTGAAAGCGTACTCAAGTTATCTTGTTTACATAGACACATACACACAGACATAACTCCAAAGATAGTATTTTCGGATTCGCGGAGGTCTAAAACATCAGGATTCATTAAAATCTCGCGATGGAATGTTTGGAGGATTCCAATAATTTCCCTTTACTTCGTATACAAGAAAGTCAGGGAGGTCTAAAATGTTGAGATTGATTAAAATCTTGACATCAAATTTTTGGACGATTACAATACTTAGTAGTATACTAAGTAAAAAGTCACTCCTCGAGAAAGGCCACATTATGTCTCGATTGGGCTTTTCTAAAATGCACCTTGAAGATTCTGAGGCTAAGTGAAAAAAGGTGTTATGGTCAGATGAGACCAAAATCAAACTATTTGACCTCAATGCCAAGCGGTATATCTGGCGGAAAACCAATACAGCTTGCCATCTGAAGAACACCATACCTACAGTAAAGCATGAAGGTGGTAGCATTCTGTTGTGGGGTGTGGAAAGCGTACTGCCCTCTGCCAGAAAGTTTTCAATGGGAAGAAGGTTCACCGTCCAACATGACAATGACCCAAAGCACACAGCAAGTCACTTCATAGTGGCTGAAGGAGAAAAGGTTGGATGTCATTGCGTGGCCTAGTCAGAGCCCAGACTTACACTCTATTGAAAATCTGTGAAATGGCTTGAAGATTGCAATCCACCAACGGTCACCATCCAATTGGACTGAGCTTGAACAGTTCTTTAAAGAAGATTGGGCAAATATCACACAGTTTAACTGTGAACCTTTAACTATCTCTGTGATTCAGGTTTTTTTTTTTTTCTAAACTGTTGCTATTATATCTTTCACTTGGCTGTTATAAGTTGCATTGAGCAAATACAGCTGGAGAAATGTTATTTTGAGTGTGTTTTCATTTCCAGCTGCAAATCAAAAAATGTGGAATGTTTTGAAGGGGGTGGTTCTTTTCTATTGTAAGCCACTAGGGGGCATACCGCCACCCTGACTTCCGACAGAGACAGGCAGCACAAAGGTTCAATTCAACACCCGTGTTTATTTATAATTATAAGTGCACAAACCACCAACACCACACCAATATACAGTCCAGTCCCTTCCTTTCTGCCAGTCCATCTGCCTCCACTCATGCTCAGGCTTTGTCTCCTTCCTCCCAACTCTGTCCCCTCAATGGAGTGAGGCGGCTCCTCTTATTCAGGTCCCGGCAGTGTTCCAGGTGGCTCATCACTATTACCTGGAATCACTCCCAGGTGCGCTGGAGGTCCTCTACAAGGCTCTGCAGCTCCCCCTGGCGGCCCCCACAGAACCCAACAGGGCTTCACCAAACTCCAGTTCCCAACATGCCCTGCAAGAATCCGTGGTGCCACAGCTGCCCAGAAGGGCTGCCCTCTAGTGCCCCAGGGGAGGTATTGCCTCATCAATGCCCTTTCCCCTGGTTTTTCCACCCTACTGGCGTCCCGGCCAGGTAGTGGCCGTGACCGTCCATCACACTATACATACTGTAGCTTCCGTGAACCATTTCCAGGATGGCATAAATGTTAGCCGTGATGTTTCAGTGCTCCAGAAGATTGGGCTGAGATCTCAGACTGGTTACTGTCTATGTGAAGTGTGCATGACCTTCCAGTGTGTTTGTTTTTTTCCAGGTACTTTGGTTTTCATCTCACATGTCACCGATATCCATCTTTATGTATTAGATATTCTTTAAATATAGTGGGATTTGATTTGAGACAGATTTCCCAAGCTGTTGCTAACTTTTTACGTATGTGAGGAGTTTCCTCAAATTAAGGTGCACATGTCCCATCAGCAGCTTTGGCTTTTAATGTAAAGTAAAGCTGTGCAATGACAGCACCACCATCCAACCTAACCATCATGAGCTGCTACATGTGAAACATCATTTTGTGCTGTAACTACATTTACAGTTAGTTTGGTGTATCATGATAAAAAATTATCTCAAAAAACTTTTTACATCATCTGTCAATGCATTTATTTTTAGATTTACAACAGTTTTTCTTGGGTGAGCTATACATCTCAGTCAGACTGGTTATTTCTGGCCTGACTTTTGCCAAAAACACTGTTTTACATCTTAATAAAGGTGTGCTATGGAAAAAATGATCTCAATGACAGATTGACTTATGGGTAGAAGTTCAAAAAGTTAATGGTAATGATTAAAGGTGGTTTTGAATAAATAATAACTTTTTTCACTTACTACATGTCATATGATTCATCACAAACAAAATAAACTAGTGCAACCATAGCAAGGAGAAAAAAAAAGTTTCACATTTAAAAAATAAATGGACCTTTACAAACATTCTTAAACTGTTACTGTGTTTGTCATTTTTAGAAATGCACATGTGCCATATGCAGTTATATAAAGTCTTGTTCCAGTCTTAACTTTGCTGAAGTCATTTAAAAGGAGAGAATTAATGGTTGATGGAGACATTGTAGTGTAGGCCAGCAACCATAGAGGGAGCTCAAGGACTTATTTAAATCTCTTGAAAGAATGTACAGTACTACCAAACTCCTGGATTCTTACAAACTATTCTGTTGTGTGTCTATGAATATATTCTGTACATATACATTCTTTTGTTAACGTAGAAGTATTTAGTTTTTGCATAATTCTCACTAAATGAAGATTATTCACTGCTTTGTAATTTAAGAATTCTTGGAACTGATGTTCCAGTGATGGCTAAAATTATCTTCTAGGTACCCTCTGGAGCTGGTCTTTGAGGATAACCTTAAGAGTTTTAGAAATTGGATACACTCATTCCTCCTGTTACAGTTCTCAAAGATTATATTATGTATTATTTTCCATTTTTCTATAATCTTTTGGATTGTTTGAATTTATGAGATGAAAAGCCAAAAAAATCTTTATTTTCATATAATAGAAAGAGAAGATACTTGAATTTTTATAGTGAAGCTGCACATCTTCAAAACAAAAGAAGAATGCACAAGAAATAGATAAAGTACTCATAGCCAGTTTAATTTCTTGGGTGGCTGGTACTCCAGCACTTGAGCAGTTTGCTTTTTTTCTGAAGTTAAGATTATAATTTTTTTAAATGTATTTCCCCCCAACAACTTCTGTCAGTGCCACAAGTTTAATTGTAATGTGTCAAGTGTCTGTGGTAGTTTGTGAAAAATGCTTTCACAGATTTTTCTGTAAAAAACAAATGCATATACTGATCATGTTCATGTGTGTCTAGGGTGTCTCTTGACTGGAAAAATAATGTTGTCTGACTGAATATGTTTGTGTTACTGTGTGTTGTTTGGTTTCCTTTGTGCCTGTCTGCCCTGCTTCCCTTTCCTCTTTACTAGCAGACTGTCTTCTCAATTCCTGCTTTTACACCTTCTTTCATTTTTATTAATTTATTTTTCCCCTCACATTCTTGCATTTCACAGTTATATAGCTTGCTGTCCAATTCTTTAAAAGTTCTCTCTCAGAAACTGCCTAATCCTGATCCTCCCATTTATGATGATTGGTGGTCTGGTCATTTTTACAAATGTCTCTTCCTTTTGCTAAGTAAATAAAAATGAAGAAACTAACTTCACTATTGTATATTTTATGATAAAGTAATCTTGTCAATTTGAAATCTAGACCATGCATGTGTTGTGCCTGTGACAACTTCTGGATTTGAATGCAAAAATCCAGGCAAGCAAGGTAAAGAGGAATGCTTTAATTTCAGACTTGCTTCACTTATGTTGCTCATTCATCTGAACTTGTACCTTATTAAATATAACAGCAAATATTTGTTGTCTGTGCCTTTGGCTTACTTTAAAAACACTGCATGGTCATCTGTGCTTGTAATTCCAATTCTCTGTGTGCTGAATTGTTGAGTGTGGGTCTGTGGAGTGTGTATCAGTTCCCAAGGTGCCATCTTAGTTCATATTTTATAAGCATCAAGTTTTTAATTACTACAGATGTCTGACAATCTCAAAGTCTCAACTGTAATTTTAAACACAAATGTGAAAAGCTATGTGTATTTGTGTGCCTTTTGTTCATTTTTAAAAAAGATACCTTAAAATGTTTTCCTCTGGGTCATAATTTCAGTATGTTCTTAAATGTTTGCAACTGTTTATCTAAAAGACATTCAAGTGTGGCATGGATTTTGCCAAAGGTTTTTGTTACTTAGTTTCAAATCAAGAGTGATGTGTTCCGGATTTGTATTATGTACTTCATTTCCTTGAACACCTGAAATTTAGCCCTGCCAAATAAATTCTCTTTTTTAATCACTTTTCCAGTGTTATTATTTAGAAATAAACATTTATGAAACTTTATAATGGGTAACTTGTCCCAGGAACCAAATTCTGAGCCTGAGTATCTTAAGTTGTAATCACTTAGTGTGTTCTGTTTTGTTAGTCAAGATTAAGATACTTTCTGTTTGGGGTTTATATGGTCTTCATATGCTCACCAATATCAGTTTAATTGGCTGTGCTATTGACCTGATGTGACATGTCTACCCACAGTGGCTCCTTATATGTAACTCAGTATAGGCTGTGCTTGTCCATGACCCTAAATGAAAAAAAATACTTTCAGAAAATTGGAGAATGCTAAATTATTGTTTTACTAATTAAAAATGAAGCAATTAAGGGCAAATTTAAAAAGATTTGCTTAAATTAAAGAGAAACAAAAATACTGAACTAAGTTTTGCAAACTAAAACCTGCACTGAGGATCTTTATGAAGTTCAGGAACAAGTAATACTTACAGACCTAACTGTAATAGAAAATAAAATATCCAGTGGAAGGACCCATTTCATTAACAGCATAAAACTCCTAGGAATGAGGACTAGAGTTGAGTTCCCAAGAGTGTCAGTGCTACCTTTCCATGATTTTTTGGGATATTAACTCCTAGTTTTTAATGGTGTACCATGTAGTTGTCTGTCAAAACACATGTCCTTGTTCTGAAGCCAGAACCTAATATGTCACAAAGAATTTCCTGGCCAATATACAGGTGCATCTCAATAAATTAGAATATAATTGAAAAGTTTATTTATTTCAGTAATTCAATTCAAAAAGTGACACTCTTATAGATTTCATTACACACAGAGTGATATATTTCAGGCATTTATTTCTTTTTATTTTGCTGATTATGGCTTATAGCTAATGAAAACCCAAAAATTCAGTATCTCAGAAAATTAGAATATTGTGAGAATGTTCAATATTGTGGACTCATGGTGTCCCACTCCACTCAGCTAATTAATCCAAAACGCCTGCAAAGGTGTCCTGAGCCTTTAAATGGTCTCTCAGTCTGGTTCGGTAGGCCACACAATCATGGGGAAAACTACTGACTTGACAGTTGTCCAGAAGACAGTCATTGACATGGAGGGTAAGCCACAAAAGGTCATTGCTAAAGAAGCTGGCTGTTCACAGAGTCCTGTATCCAAACATATTAGTGGAAAGTTGAGTGGAAAGAAAAAATGTAGCAGAAAAAGGTGCACAAGCAACAGGGATAACCGCAGCCCTGAGAAGATTGTGAAGCAATCTTGCCAGCAAGATTATACTAGGGGGCTTTGCTATATCTATTGTATATCTATATAGATATATACTGTGTGTGTGTGTGTATATATATATATATACACACACACACTAGGGGGCTTTGTCCCCTGCTTGCTTTGCTCGCCAACCCCGGGCATATACTATGCACCAACCACTTCGCGTCCCTGCCGCTCCCGTATGTGGATATCACTTTCACCAAACAACCAATCTTTTAATTCTTGCAGATACGCCTCTTCATTAGGAAGAAACACTACTTTTCCCTGATGGGAACACGAATTAGACGATCTACAAGTCTCCGACTTAAAGTTTAAATCCGAACAATATATTCAATCTCTTTTCACTGTTCCGTTATTTCCATTTGTTTGCGCTAATGTGATCTTTACTATTATTTTTTTGAGACTTTCGAATTTTCATACTTTCATTATTTTTAACGTGCTCTTCATGTGTATCGTGCCAACATTTTTTAATTCTTTATGACATTCTACTTTGTCATCTACTCTGTCTTTTATTTCCGGCCCCAGGCGTGGTTAAATCTCTTGGCACAAAGTCTTGTCTCGCGGGACTTGAAAGTATCTCTCTGAAAAAGTCACGTCTCATCCCAAGATTTTTTAATATAATAGATATATAAATATATTGCATTTGTGCTGTGCTTCTAAGATGGATTGAAATCTAATCAACACAAACCTCTGCGGTAATGTTTGCAGTGCACCATGCAATGCATAGGTCTCTGTAATATGCCATTTTGTATGGGATTCATAAAAGCAGTGTTAATGTTTGTGATGTGCCATCTGTTAGACGGACAAATGCAATGCCTTTAAATACTAAAAGTGCTTGTGATGTTTCATCTTTTCGAATGACAGAGACAAAGCAACTGGACAGACACACAGACATTCTTTTGCTAAGGTGGGTAAACTTGTCAAGGCACACATGCAAGCATTCAGAGTCTGTAAAAAGCTCGAACAGTATATGTGCCCCACAGCGCTTCTGACTTGTACTGCCCTTGCACTTTGGAGTGGTTATCTGTGTTGTTTACAGTGCAGCTTAACCCAACTCCAGTTTTATGAGTTGAGGTCCTGGATAGGTTAAAGAGCTGATGTCCTTTTTAGCAGAGAGAACTTCACTATGGTCGCCATCCAGCTGGGAAAATTACTTCTTTGGTCTAATTCCAGATGTCAGTCCTCATGCTATAAGATTTTTCTCACAGAACAAGTATAGGAATTTAATACTCCTTTAAGCTTAATATAGGGTGAGAAATAATCTCAGAAACACTTGCCAGTGTTATTTCACGTCTTTCAGAGGTAAGATTCTTGGGGCTAGCAGTTTTTTTAAAATGGCATTAGAAGTTCAATGCATAGCAGAATAAGCGTTCGCTTGTTTAGATCAAACAGTCTGCATTTCCTGAACCAACACACAAACTGATTCTTTCTAAGGTATCAGAATTTAGGCACATAATAATTAGATATTGGCCAACACTATGGCAGAATAACTGCACAAGAGTAGCACCAAGTCATCATTGTTCAAGGAAAATATGGTCTGAATCTTTCACACTAAAATGTATTAGATAGATAGAACTTTATTTCTCCCCTGGGGGACATTTGCCTTTTAAAAGAAGCTCTTTAAAATATAAATAGGTAGATAAGTAAATAAGCAAATAAATATACAAACAGAGTTTGGTCTGGTCTGAACACACACCAGAATGACTGTAAAGAAAGAAAATTAAAAAGAAAGTTCTGACTTGGCAGTCCTAGTGAGGCATTATGCAGACGTATTGTTGTTGGTATAAAGGAGCCCCTGCAGTGTTTCTTGACACACTTCTGCTGAATGATTTTTTGGCTGAGGGTTCTCAGTGTTGGTGTGTCAGAGAGAGGATGTGCAGCATTGTTCATAATGGCACTCATTTTTTTTTAATTCTCTCCCTCCATACGACCTCCAGGGAATCCACAGTGTGCCCTATAACTGAGCTCACTCTCTTAATTAGCTTGTTGATTTGGTGGGCCTCTCTTGAAGTGAAGTGACCCGCCATGCACACCACAGTGTAGAAAATGACACTGGCCATCACAGAGTTATAAAATATGTGAAGGATTTTGCACAAATTTTGTCATTTCACCAAGTACATTATGATGCAAGCACAATGCTAACATGGTGGTAAACTCTGTTGTGTTGAGAAACCAGCCTCTTGGGCTGTATTTTGGGGTCCAACAATCTGAAGATGTGTTCTTTTAATTGCCGATTCTAAATTTAATTGGCACCACTGACTGTGAGTATACCTTGAGATGTTTGGGCTTCTCTCCCGAAGCTGGTTTTTGCTTTGCACCCAGTGCTGCCCTGCAACCTGAACTGGATTATGCAGCTTGTTAATGTACTGTAGATACAAAACTGTTTGCTGAGGAGTCGCTCCTGTTGGGATGCCATCTTTCTAGTGTGGTTTGTGTTGTTTTTGAATGCATTGTACCACTGATGTTCAACCACACCGATGTTCTGAGCACACATTTTCTCCATTACAGGAGTCTTCTGCGTGTATAGCAAGTCACATTGAGTCAAACTCACACATCCTACTGTTGTCTAGCAAGATGACTTCACCAGCCCACCTTTGAGCTAAAACCAGAATAACTGGAGTTCAAGCACATAGGGGCTAGATGTTTCAATCCATTAAATTAGTAGATCATGGCATAGAGATCTTGAATAGGTTTTTAGTGGCAGATGCTTCTTGTGGTCAGCAGGTGGGCACCCCCATTCTTCGATGTTTCATTGATAAAAACCACTACTTCTCTAGGGGGCTCAACCATGCACCCTGATATGCCAGGAGAATTCCCCTACACAATTAGATACCCATAGATCTTTTTGGGCTGCTATCACTCCTTTTCACCAATAAAGCAACCAGTGGCTGCTTCACTCAGCCATCTCCGACATCTTTATCATAGCTTGCTGCTGGTCCTGAAGTAGGCACAGATCCTCATCAGCCAACCTCTACTAGAAGAATCTTCACCTTTTAATCCATGCTGCTTAACATCAGTATATCATAGATCAGGGGTGTTCAACTCCGCTTCTGGAGGGCTGCAGGTTTTCATTCTAACCATCTTTTTAATTAGTGACCAGTTTTTTTCTGTTAATTAGCTTCTTTTGCCTTAGTTCTAATTAACTTGACTCAGGCCCCTTAATTGTTTCTTTTCCCTTAAATAGCAGCCAAATAATAATGAGACACAAAACGAGCCTCCACATGACAAGCTCACCTGTGCCCATCACATACTATCTGAAAATAAAGAAGGGTGAAGGTCTCAGAAAGGTTGATCTGTTCAGGCCACCAAAACATTTCGACGGTGCTCTTAGAAAAAACAGAAAATCAACCATTTTGGAAATGCCTACTGTGACAGCTAACAAGCCGTGGAATTAAATAACGATTTGAATTAACCGCAAGAATCAGCTTCTCATTGCACCTGGAAACTGGTTGGAGTTTGAAGCCCCAATTTAGCTTGTCATCTGTCGGCTCGCTTCACATCTCATTTATGTTTGGCTCCCATTTAATGAAGAAGAGAATCAATTCAAAGGACTGAATCCTTAAAAACCGGCCTATTAAAATGAAGGGAAAATAAGTTAATTAGCAGTGAAAACAGGTCACTGATTGGGAAAAGTGTTAGAATGAAAACCTTCAGGATCAAAGATGGACAACCCTGTCTTAGATCTTTCCACTCATACGTCTCACAGACTGCATCTTTTCCAGGGTGCCGAGAGCTCCGAGATTAACACTGCCTTCAGACTGCCAAACCACAAGACCAAATCTAGTATGAGAGTTGTAGTGGCTATCTCTGGTGGAAATATTAGTCTTTTATAAAGGTCAACAGTCACATCCTAACTTGTTCTAGTATGCTTGACACCAATCATGTCACTGAAGGAGGCACCGATTCCCCTTACTGGACAAAGCTGATTCTGGTTGTTCCTCTTGCAGGATTCATTGAGTTGTTCTTCAGCCTTTGCTTCTCCACATTGGACGTCAAACATCTAAGAAGCTGGTTGTTCCTTCACGTTGTATCTTCCTTGAGTGAGGCTTACGTTACAGGAAGAGAAGATGGCCTTGAAAATAAGCAGAGACATGGGGAGAGCATGACCTCAGTGACCAGGTTGAATATTGAATCCAGAGTCCTCAGTCTGTGAGGTACCACCTTGTTTCCTTTATTACTTGGTCTTATAGCAGGGGTGGGCAACGTTGCTCCAGGAGGTGTGCAGTAGCGGAAGGTTTTCGTTCCAACCAAATTGCTTAATTAGAAACCAATCCATGCCATTCTCAGACTTTATTTAATTTTATAGCTAGTTAGCCTGCAATGTAAGGCTCTTATATCATTGATTTTTTTCCTTTCCAAGGATATCATCTAAATGATTTGAAGCCTAAAACAGATCATTTTCAGTCTGTCACATTTTTCTCTTAAGTGTTTTATTAAACCAAATAGTGCCTGATTAATCCATGCAAGTATAATCAGAAACAAGTTAGATGGAGAACTGCTGGCTGCTTTGTCATTTGCATCTTATTGCTAATAAGGAGCTAATAAAACAGTGAATACAGCTGTATAAGACTGAAATAAGCAATTAAGGGTGGGGAAACTTAACAAGTGAGACCACTTAACTGCGGTGGGTTGGCACCCTGCCCGGGATTGGTTCCTGCTTTGTGCCCTGTGTTGGCTGGGATTGGCTCCGGCAGACCCCCGTGACCCTGTGTTCGGATTCAGCAGGTTGGAAAATGGATGGATGGACCACTTAAATGAAGCATCAAAATGTCACTTCAGCAAGAAGTGCTTCAGCAGCCAATAATTGACTTCTCATTAAGAAACTGAGTTGGAAGAAAAACCTGCGGCCCTCCAGGACTGACATTGCCCACCCCTGTTCTACAGGTTCTTAATGTTCCTCATTCTATAATGTTTAGCAAATTCCTCCGAGTTTTCACACACATGGCTTTAGTGGCAGCTCTAAAGTGGCCCGTTTTCGGTGCGTCTGACTGTTCAGTGCTGATTAGTGATTTGCACACAGCACTGAGATATTAGGCTCCACCCTCCTCTGATCTTGTAATTAAAAAAGTTAGCTAAAAAACTGAATGGATTGGAAGATATGCTCAGGACCAAGTAGAACGTCGCCCCCAAGCCTCTAAAGCTTCCTTTATGACGGACAGATGATTTCTACGATGTGGGCATCCAGCTGATTGTGGGGTTCTGAATGCTTTGTGCTCACTATAAAATGGTTTAAACCGAAAACCTACAAAGAAAAGAGAGTCGTACCCAGAGAAGAGAGTCTGCCTTTAGAGAAGCACAAATTGTTTTGATGAAATTCTTGACTGCCCTAAATTGTGCCCAGTGTGTGTGTGTGCATGTAAAGCCACCAGTTGAAAGTTCATTTAAAAACCTCCATCTGGGCTTTGTGAAAGCAGCGAGTCCATTTCGAAACACTTTCAAAAGTTACAGAGACCAGAAATACGGAGCAATTGGCTGGACAATAAAAATCATTTGTCTTTCATACCAAAATGGGCCAGGAACAGCAGCTGTGGGGATCTGCGGAGCAAAGAACATTCCATCCAGCTGTCGTGGGACCTTGTTATCTGCTTCATTTGGTCTCGCTTCCTTTTATAGCCTCATCTTTTAATTCCCATGCAGCTGCAGCCAGGTCAGAATGCCCTTTTGTCCAATTTCTCAATTCAAATAATGTTAAAAAAAATGAAAAACCACACACAGCAGTATTTATTATACGTTTGAGTTGTCATCTTTCTAATATGTGGTGACGTCTCTCTTACATGCCTTGACTTGGGTTTGTTTCTCTATTACAAAATCCAGTCTGGTTTTCCACTTTTTTATGTCCAGCTCTTGAAGCCAAATTTCTATTACAAATGAGCAGAATATGTCAGGAGGATCAAATTTGCTTTTGTTTTGTAAATGTAAACAGAATGGTATAGTGGGTGGCACTACGGCCTGAATTCTCCATTGATCCACGCTTGATTGTGGGCCTAATCGCTGTACACTTGCTTTTGGTTTTTTTCATTGGAGCTCCAATTTTTCCTTCCCATGTTTCAAAGCTGCAATTTGAAATTGGCCTTGTCTTATTGACTGTGCCTGCCTTGTAGCTCAGGCTGCCTGGAGTGCCTCTTGTTCCCTACAACTAAGCTCATATAGGCCAAAGAGTACTCAGACCCTTTCACTTTCTGTGCACTTTATTTAATTTTAAACGAATAAACGTGCCATCTTTTGCCTGTCTGTCTACACTAAATGACCCATAACGGCAAAGTGAAAACACATTTACAGAAAGGTTTGCAAATATGTTAAAAATCAGTCATTCATATAAGTACAGTCAACTCCGGATAACTCAATGTTCTAGGTGCTCAAATCAATTATTGAGTTAGCCGGATACTACTTTTTAAGTAATTGTTTTCCCAACATGCTTGGTGCAGTGCCCCAATGATTTTATTAAACTTCTCTTACTACTGAAGGCATGCTATTTGACATTTTCACCAATGAGAAATGATTTGAAAAAGCATGTTCATGAAGCTGAATGGGTGAGAGCAAATAACACCCGCGCAACTGGCACATCCTCATGTCACAAGTTTACAACACATTGAATTCTTCTTTCTTCCTCCCAATACTACTGCACATAACACAACCAATGGATTTCCGCATCATTGAGAACATCAAGCATTTCTACCGAAGAAGGCTGGCACTAAAGCAGTTGATGGATCATGGTGAAAACAATTTTCTTTCAATCTGCTGGATGCTGTGGAGCTTCTCCGGGAATCATGGGATGCAGTGAAGGAAAGCACAATCGTCAACTGCTTTCAGGCAGCTAGATTTTTCCACGAAGAATCAATTTGCTCAGAAACTCCTTCCGAGATGATGGAGGACTTCCGTAACATCTTTTCGCCGACTTCAGGATCTCTTCAGTGTCTCTCCAGATGCAATGCAAAATCACGTGAAGGTGGTTCAAGACCTTCAAGCATTTGCTGAGGATTCCTTAGCTGCAAAGTAAAGCAGACATTTGTCACGCAAGTTTTTGCACCCGTAAAATGAATAAATGCAATGTGTATTTGGGCAGTAGAATATCAAGTTGAGCAGATTTTTTCCATTGGGGACACCTACATTTTATCGAATTAAGCGGATTATCGAGTTGTCCAATATCGAGTAAAACAAATATTTTTTAATGTCACATATTTAGTCGAGGTTGTGGCATTTTATCTAGTTAACCAGATTATCAAGTTAAGCGGTATCGAGTTATCCGGAGTTGACTGTATTCACATTCTTAACTCAGTACTTTGTAGAAGTCCATTTGGCAGTAATTACAGCTTCATGTCTTCATGATTAAGTCTCTACATGCTGTGCACACCTGGATTTGGGCTGTTTATCCCATTCTTTTTGGCAGTCCCTTTCAAGTTCCGCTAGATTGGGTGTGAAGTGCCTCTAAACTGCCATCTTCAGGTCTCTCCACGGATGTTCTATGGGTTTTAAGGTCTGGACTTTTGCTGCCACTCAAAGACAGTCAGACCTGTCCTGAAGTCACTCCAACGTTGTCGGCCACAAAAACTGAGTTCAGCAAATGAGGAGTGTGTCGAGCTTACTTCTCTTTGAAATTGGAAAAGTTCAAGCACCATCTATACTCCAGTGTAGTCGTATCAGAAGTGGTCTTCATGGAAAAGTTGCTACCAAAAAGTGATTCCTCTGTGGAGGAAATAAAGCCAAATGGCCCACCTATACACAAAAACACAAGAACTAGGGTGCAGAGAAATGGCAGAAGGTGTTCTGGACTAAATTGGAACTTTTTGGTTCTAACGGGCAGTTTGTCCGCCAAAGGGCTGGAAACCAGTACATAGGTGAATGTCTGCAGACAACATTGAAGCACATTGGAGATTTTCTGCAGGTTTGGGACTCCATTTCCACAAACTGAGTTTCATTAAATCTGATTGGTTCATCACTGCTCATGAATTAGATGCTCATCGCAGCGGAAATCTGATTGGTCCCAACTGTGACTCAAAACACATGGCTAAAACTATAAAAACTATCTGCAGTGAAAAGATGAGCAGGGAGTCCCACAACTTATGGTAGACCACCCAAAGGCCCTGATCTCCATAGCATTGAGCCAGTCTGGGATAACTTGCAGTAACAGAAGAAAATAAGGCAGCCAGTGTCTGCACTGGATCTATGGAAAGTTCTCCAAGAGTCTTAGAACAACTGACTACATGAGTACCTTCACAATCTACATGACAGTGGTCCTAAGAGAATTGCTGATGTTTTTAAAATATTGGTAGTCACACCAAATATTGATTTCATTAATGTTTTTTTTTCTACTTACAGCATTTTCTAGGAAATTTATTAATTAATAAAAACTTTTCATGACATTCTGCTCTGTATCAGAATATTTTTAAGGAGAATGTCTAGTCATCCAGCCATAATCCAAAGCATAGCTGTGTCATGAATTAAGACCATGACCCAAAGATACAAAATCAAGTCCATATGAGAATAACTGAAAAGAAGCTAAAAGATTTGTATTGGCCTGATCAGAATTCAGACATACGACCAATAAAGATGTTGAGACAGGACCTGAAATAATAAATAAGTACATACATACATACATAGATACTGTGGCAGAAGGCCAGGGCCCATGCCCGGCCTGGGACACCCCTTCGATACTTGCCCATGGCTGTTCCCCCAGACCAACACACTACTTACCCCAGAACGCATGGTGGAAGCCCCCCTTGGTTGCATCGGGGCCACAGACATGGGACTTAGGAGCTCAGCCCTTTTGAGCTCTGTAAAAAAAATAAAAGTTTTTTATGACTCATTAGGGAAATGCTGTGTTAATCTTAACTCTTCCTTCTACAGGATATTAAAAATATAGCATATTTAATAGCTAACAATGCTCATACTGTTCTAGTTTATTATTAGTATTTGGGAATCTTAATACATATATAGTCATTCATCAAGCCGTGCACTGTGACTCCTCTTGATAATATCCTAGTATGCTACTTTGAGCAGTTGTTCAAAGCTGATCCACCGGCTAGGACATTGGCCATCTCTGGGTCCATGGTTCTTGAGGCTGATCCTCCAATTAGCTGTGAATCACCCAGTCTCACTGAGATTGCACAGGTGGTGAATGAACTGAGGGAAGAGAAGGCTGCAGAGATCTGTGGTATCTGGGGTGAACTTCTCCAGCCTGGGAGTAAGGCTGTTCTCCTGGCATTGCAGGCAATCTTTGCTTCCATTTGGGAGAACGGCATCATCCCAACTGACTGGAAAACAGAGCTTGTCATCCTTATCTGGCAAAGGGAAGAGTAATCGCCTGGATTGTGACAACTACTGTAACACTGCTCTTGGTGCTGGGTAAAGTCCTTTCTAGGGTCATCCTAAATAGGATCCTTGATCAGTTCCTCACTGACCTGCAATCTGAACGTTCTGGTTTTATGCCTAAGAAGTCTACCACCAAACACATCCTAACACTTAGGGTTCTCACTGAGCACAAACGCAAATATAGGCTGAATTCCTTTACAGACTGTTGATTTTTGTAAAGTACTTGACTCAGCTGATCGAGCTGCCCTATGGGCATCCTGAGATTTCACGGGATCTCCCTGAAGTTGCTGGATATCATGGCCAGCCTGCACATTGGTAGTGTGAGTGCTGTGCAGAGTGGAGGCAGAACTATGGTGTTTTTCCCAGTTGATTCTGGGGTTCGTCAGGGGTGTGTTCTTGTTCCTACTCTGTTCAATGCTTGCATGGACTGGGTGTTGAGCGGCTGTGGAGCATCTGTTGGTGAAGAAAGATTCACGGATCTTGACTTTGCTGGTGATGCTGTGATCTTAGCAGAGTCAATGGAGGCTCTGATCGGGGAGCTCGAGAGACTGAGCGAGGAGTCTGAGTGTCTGGGCTTGCGAGTGTCCTGGGTAAAAACCAAGATCCAGGCCTTTAATGACCTCTTGGGCACCGCATTAGCAGTGTGTCTGTCTGCGGAGAGAGTGTCAACCTTGGTGAGAGGTTTACTTACCTAGGCAGCAACAATCATGTCTCTGGTGTCTCTTCCTATGAAGTCAGTAGACGGATTGGGAAAAAATGGGGGGTTATGTGGTCATTGGAAAGGAATGTGTGGCGCTCCTGATGTCTTTGCAAAAGCACAAATGTCTAAGTCTTTAGAGTCTTGGTCCTTCCTGTTTTGCTATATGGTTGTGAAACATGGATGCTATCCAGTGACCTGAGACAAAGACTGGACTCCTTCGGGACTGTTAGCTTTTCAGAGAATCCTTGGGTGCCACTGTTTTAACGTTATTTTGAGTAAACAGGGTGGCCCAGTTGGCACCTCGGCATTTCATCGCGATTACTGTCTTACCCTCAACTGACGACAATATATCTACTATATATCTATATAGATATATCTATATATATCTATATATATATATATATATATATATATATATATATATATATATATATATATATATATATATATATATACTAGGGGGCTTTGCCCCCTGCTCAATTTGTTTGCCAACCCGCCTCCCTACAACTTCACGTCTCTGCCACTCACAAACAACAAAACTTTTAATTCTTGCGGATAGGCCTCTTTATTGGGAAGAAACACTACTTTGAATTAGACGATCTACAAGTCTCCAACTTAAAGTTTAAAGCCAAACAATATCTACATACTTCTGTTATATCACCTATGTCCATATATTCAATCTCTTTTCACTTTTACCTTTTCGTCAATATTGCATTGAATTTTGATTCCGTGTTTGGAATTACATCGTGACAACGCAACGCATAACTGCCCGTTAGTGAATATTGTTTCTTTCTCTCTACACGAACTGTGTCTGACAATAGCATTCACACAAATGAGAAATGATTGAATTATGTATGTGGTTGTAATTGTTTTAAATGTGGGCAGGATTTTTCCAAATCTGTTTGCATAAAGTGTTGTCTTGCGGGGTTTGAAATTTTCTCTCGTGGGATTTCACTTTCACCAAACAACCATACTTTTAATTCTCATGGATACGCCTCTTCATTGGGAAGAAACACTACTTTTCCCTGATGGCAACACAAATTAGACGATCTACAAGTCTCCGACTTAAAGTTTAAATCTGAACAATATATATTCGATCTCTTTTCACTGTTCCGTTATTTCACCGAGTAATAATTTCCATTTGTTTGCGCTAATTGCAATCTTTACTATCATTTTTTTGAGATTTGGAATTTTCGTACTTCCATTATCTCTAACCTGCTCTGCATGTGTATCACGCCAACATTTTTTAATTCTTTGCGACGTTCTACTTTGTCATCTACTCTATGTCTTTTATTTCCAGCCCCGGGTGTGGTTAAATCTCTTGGGACAAAATCGCGGGACGTGAAAGTGTCTCTCTTTAAAAGATCATGTCTTGTCTCAGGATAAAATGTGTCGTCTCCCAAGATTTTTTTATTATAATAGATATATATATATATATATATATATATATATAGAGCCTTGAAAACGTATTCAGTCTTTCTTGATATAAAAGACTAACAGAGTCTGGATTTTGACTAATTAGACTGGAAATTTTTATTTGTTAATTTAAACACTACTTTTTTTCCCAAAGTCATGCTCGTAAAAGTAAGAAAATCAAAAACCACAAAAAAATGAAATGCCAAAATTTGAAATGTTGATAATTTGTAAGTATTCCTCCCCCCGTTTATTACTCAGTTAAGCCACCTTTTGCAGCTCTTCCATTCTTTCTGGATACGGCTCTGTTCATTTTACACAATGTGATGGAGCAAGATTTGACCGTTCTCCTCAGAAAACTTCTGAAACTGTGCCAGGGTAATTAGGAGACAGCAGTGGGTGGCAGGTTTTAGGAGTCACCACAGATGCTTGCTGGATTAAGATCAAAACTCTAAAGGACAGGCCACTCAAGGGCATAAATTATCTTTATTTTGAGTTGCTTTTGCGGTGATCTTTGGGTTTTTGTCCTGCTCAAAGACATCTCTTCCCTGGTTTAAGCTTTCTAGCAGAGGTTTCACACCTCAGTTTCCCATCAGCATGCATCAGACTGTCAGTCATCACTGCTGCTGAGAAATATTGCCAAAACATGATGCTGCCACCATCACATTTTAGATAGATAGATAGATAGATAGATAGATAGATAGATAGATAGATAGATAGATAGATAGATAGATAGATAATGTATACTGCTAAAAAAATGAAAAGAACACTTTTTAATCAAAGTATAGCATCAAGTCAATGAAACTTCTGGGCTATTGATCTGGTCAGTTAAGTAGCAGAGGGGGTTGTTAATCAGTTTCAGCTGCTTTGGTGTTAATGAAATTAACAACAGGTGCACTAGAGGGGCAACAATGAGATGACCCCCCAAAACAGGAATGGTTTAAATGGTGGAGGCCACTGACATTTTTCCCTCTTCATCTTTTCTAACTTTTTTCACTAGTTTTGTATTTGGCTATGGTTAGTGTCACCACTGGTAGCATGAGGTGATACCTGGACCCTACAGAGATTGCACAGGTAGTCCAACTTCTCCAGGATGGCACATTAATACATACCATTGCCAGAAGGTTTTCTGTGTCTCCCAGCACAGTGTCAAGGGCATGGAGGAGATTCCAGGAGACAGGCAGTTACTCTAGGAGAGCTGGACATGGCCGTAGAAGGTCCTTAACCCATCAGCAGGACTGGTATCTGCTCTGTTGGGTGAGGAGGAACAGGATGAGTACTGCCAGAGCCCTACAAAATGACCTCCAGCAGGACACTGGTGTGAATGTCTCAGACCAAACAATCAGAAACAGACATCATAAGGGTGGCCTGAGGGCCTGACATCCTCTAGTGGGCTCTGTGCTCACTGCCTGGCACTGTGGAGCTCGATTGGCATTTGCCATAGAACACCAGAATTGGCAGGTCCACCACTGGCACCCTGTGCTTTTCACTGATGAGAGCAGGTTCACCCTGAGCACATGTGACAGACGTGAAAGGGTCTGGAGAAGCCGTGGAGAACGTTATGCTGCCTGTAACATCGTTCAGCATGACCAGTTTGGTGGTGGGTCAGTGATGGTCTGGGGAGGCATATCCATGGAGGGACGCAGAGACCTCTACAGGCTAGACAACGGAACCCTGACTGCCATTAGGCATCGGGATGAAATCCTTGGACCCATTGTCAGACCCTATGCAGGTGCAGTGGGTCCTGGGATCCTCCTGGTGCATGACAATGCCCGGCCTCTTGTGGCGAGAGTATGCAGGCAGTTCCTGGAGGATGAAGGAATTGATACAATTGACTGGCCCCCCACACTCGCCTGACCTAAATCCAATAGAACACCTCTGAGACATTATGTTTCGATCCATCTGACACCGTCAGATTGCAGCTCAGACTGTCCAGGCGCTCAGTGATGCTCTGGTCCAGATCTGGGAGGAGATCCCCCAGGACACCATCTGTTGTCTCATTAGGAGCATGCCTGGAAAATGTCAGGCATGCATACAAGCACTTGGGGGCCATATAAACTACTGAGTACGATTTTGAGTTGCTGCAATAAAATTTCAGCAAAATGGACGAGACTGCCACATCATTTTATCACTTTGATTGTCAGGGTGTCTTTGAATTCAGCCCTCTGTAGGTTGATAGCCTACAGAATTTTTTTCCCATTGAGTTCTGATGTGTTTTCAAAGTGTTCCATTAATTTTTTTGAGCAGTTTATATATATATTTGTTATACAGTGATCCCTTGCTATATCGCGCTTCGCCTTTCGCGGCTTCACTCCATCGCGGATTTTATATGTAAGCATATTTAAATATATATCGCAGATTTTTCGCTGCTTCGCGGGTTTCTGCGGACAATGGGTCTTTTAATTTCTGGTACATGCTTCCTCAGTTGGTTTGCCCAGTTGATTTCATACAAGGGACGCTATTGGCAGATGGCTGAGAAGCTATCCAGCTTACTTTCTCTCTCTCTCTCTCTCTCTCTCTCTCTCTCTCTCTCTCTCTCTCTTGCGCTGACGTAGGGGGGTGTGAGCAGGGTGGCTGTGTGCAGCTGCTTCCTGAAGGACATGCTGCACGGAGCTTAGCATACTTAAAAGCTCAAAGGGCACGTATTGATTTTTTTTATCTGTCTCTCTCTATCTCTCTCTATCTCTCTCTCTATCTCTCTCTAACTCTCTTTCTGCTCCTGACAGAGGGGGTGTGAGCTGCCGCCTTCAACAGCTTTGTACCGGCGGTGCTTCGCATACTTAAAAGCCAAAAAGCCCTATTGATTTTTTTTTTGACTGCTTGCTTTGCACTCCTTTGAAAAGGAAGATATGTTTGCATTCTTTTAATTGTGAGACAGAACTGTCATCTCTGTCTTGTCATGGAGCACAGTTTAAACTTTTGAAAAAGAGACAAATGTTTGTTTGCAGTGTTTGAATAACGTTCCTGTCTCTCTACAACCTCCTGTGTTTCTGCGCAAATCTGTGACCCAAGCATGACAATATAAAAATAACCATATAAACATATGGTTTCTACTTCGCGGATTTTCTTATTTCGCGGGTGGCTCTGGAATGCAACCCCCGCGATGGAGGAGGGATTACTGTACTATATATATATATATATAATATATATACTGTATATATATATTTATACACACACACACCCCTGTTCTCTTGATAAGATCCGTGAATCCTTCATATTAACAAGTACTTTTACCATCATATCAATATGCCACACTACACAGAGCTAAATTAACCTGTCTACTGATGTTTTATAATTGTTAGGAAGACACAAAGAAGTGCCTGTTAAGGTTTTGATACCTAGAAGTTAATGAGTAATAGATACATTGTTACAATATCTAAACTAAATTGTTACCCAAAAACATATAAAAAATATTAAAATATAAATTTGCAGTGAGGGTGGTGTTACTTGGCTGATTTACACTGCACTTATTACTTAGAGTTCAAGACAAAATGTTCTACATGACCAGCTTCAGGAACCACATCACCGAATGCCCCCGACTCGCTAAGACTCGTTATATAAATGAAGAGTCAGTCATTTTCTAACCTGCTGGAGCCCATCCCAGCCAGGAACAATCCGTGAACATGGCGCCAATCCATTTCAAACACACACCAAACACACCGTAGGGCCAATTTAGCAATGCATCTAACCTGTCTGTCTTTGGACAATGGGAGGAAATTCACGCGGACACAAAGAGAACATGTAAACTCCATGCATGGAGGACCCGGGATACTAATCTTGGTCTCATTACTGCAAGGCAAGAGCAATACCACTGCACCACTGTACTGTCCATAAATGAAGAGTACACCTGAAAAATGCTGGAAAAGTCACCAGATGTGACATACCTTGGGTTTTTCACACATTACAGCCTCTTTGGAGTTTATAGGCAATGGTGTGATAAATGAAGTTCTGTGAGTGACTTGTTAATGAGTCATGTCACAGGAGAATGCAAACACTTGTTCAAGCTAACAGAAAGACCCCAGATATATAACAACTCTGTGAGTCTCAATGCAGTATAGCGTTTTTTTGTGGTGTATTACTGTTTTTTATTTTGTGGTTAAACTAAATGCTACTATATTTGCAAGATGAATGGGATTAAAATGTGTGCTGTGCTTTAGATTTATTAAAGGATGTGTTTTATATAAAAATAAATGTAACTTAACTGAAAATGAGGATAAATTTGATAAAAATGAAATTTTTACTTGCACATCTGACCACCATGTAACAAGCGGCCACTCTTCAGCACTATGATGACGTGTGTAAGTCCGGAGTACACAGTGACAGTGGCTTACTGCAGGTTTGCTGATGCTCTTGTTATGCATCGCTTTATGATAGGAAACAAAAACAAGTCAGCTGAGAATGACATGTCATAGGGCAAACAATCAGCACAGTCATGGATTTTTGGGCTGCTCTTCTTTCCTCTAATTGTGCAGTCCTTCCCCCATTAAACGCTGCCAAAACCTGCAATTCCTGTAATTAAAGAAGGACAAAAGCGAAAGGGAGGAGGCAGCTGTTACCCACATAGATTTATTATCTTAGCCTTGAGCTCGGCATATTTCTCCGTGGACTAAAGCCCATATTTCTTAAAATGTAGACACACTGCAGCCGGTAAGCTTCAAAGCTTCACCCTGTAGGGTGAGAGGCTGCAGTGTACCAGAAACAAATAATAAAGAAAATGACATTCCGGCTACACCATTAATGCTATAATCATATTGAAGACTACATTTAAAGGACAACGTTAAACATATGGATATGTATCCTAAACTGTATTGATTTCCAGGAGAGTGAAATGTATATGACAAGATGGACGTTGGCTACTGTCGTGAAGATAAAGAATACAAGATGATTCTAAATTGTTAATAGTTAGCCATGGACCTGAGGATATTTGGTGCTTCGAATGTTCATCTGAATAAGAAGGCAGTGTCAGCGGAGATCGTTTTTGCAAGGATTTACTGTCAAGGGTTTATTGAAGTAAAAAAACTGCGTTAGAGACAAGAGAATAAAATAGAAAAGTGAAAATGATAGATGAGGAGAGAACGTGGCAGGGTGAAAATAAAGCAAGACCCTGCTGTTTAGGACGAGTCATCTGTAGTTTGAAAATATACCAGAAATGTAATAATCTGAGTTACTACTGTTTTATTACGGGAAAGTGTTCACTTAAGGCACTTTAACCTCTAAGGTTCTCTTTATACTGGTGGACAAGTTAATCCTGGAAATGCCTAAATTATTAGCTTTGAATTACATGTACACCCTACAATGCTTACCTAGGTGACATTCACCAATCTGGCATTCCCATCACAGACAGCAAGGACCGATTCTGTTGGGTCACCTAAACTGCTACCCCTGAAAGGACTAATGTTTCTTACCTAGGTGACATTCACTAATCAGTCATTCTCATCACACACAACAAGAGCTGAGGCTCACTACTTCAATGTCTCAGCAATGGCCGAGGCTGACTACCTCAGCTTCAGTATCTCAGGAAGCGTCAAAGCTGGCTACCACAGCATCAATATTTCAGCAAAGGCCTCGGCTGGCTAGGTGACATTCACTAATCTGTAATTCCCATCTCAGACAGCAAGGGCTAAGGCTGGCTACTTCAGCTTCAATGCCTTAACAAGGGCTACAAGTCGTTCTGCTCACAAGCCATATTTCTGTTGCATTATCTAAATTTCTACTCCTGAAAGGACTAAATTTTCTTACCTAGGTGACATTCACTAATCTGTAATTCTCATCACAGACAACAAGGACAGAGGATGGCTACCTCAACTTCAAAATCTCAAAAAACATCAAGGTTGGCTACTTCAGCTTGAATATTTCAGCAAGGGCAGAGGCTGGCTAGGTGACATTCACTAATCTGTCTTTCCCAGCACAGACAACTAGGCCAGAGGCTGGCCACTTCAGCTTCAATGTCTTTGCAATGGCCGAGGCTAGACTCAGCTTCAATATCTCAGCAAGCATCATGGATGTCAACCTCAACTTCAAAATCTCAACAAATGTCAAGGTTGGCCACTTCAGCTTCAACGTCTCAGCAAGGGCAGTGGCTGACTATTTCTGTTGGTTCACCTAAATTGCTACCCCTGAAAGGACTAAAATTTCTTACTAGGTGACATTCACTTCTTCTTTTTCTTTTGGCTGCTCCTGTTAGGGGTTGCTACAGCGGATCATCCCCTTCCATATCTTTCTGTCCTCTGCATCTTGCTCTGTTACACCCATCACCTGCATGTCCTTTCTCACCACATCCTTCACTTAGGCCTTCCTCTTTTCCTCTTCCCTGGCAGCTCTATCCTTAGCATCCTTCTCCCAATATACCCAGCATCTCTCCTCTGCACATGTCCAAACCAACGCAATCTCGCCTCTCTGACTTTGTCTCCCAACCGTCCAACTTGAGCTGACCCTCTAATGTACTCATTTCTAACCCTGTCCATCCTCGTCACACCCAGTGCAAATCTTAGCATCTTTAACTCTGCTACCTCCAGCTCTGTCTCCTGCTTTCTGGTCAGTGCCACCGTCCTAATCCCATATAACATAGCTGGTCTCATTACCGTCCTGTAGACCTTCCCTTTCACTCTTGCTGATACCCGTCTGTCACAAATTACTCCTGACACTTTTCTCCACCCATTGCACCCTGACTGCACTCTCTTTTTCACCTCTCTTCCACAATCCCCATTACTCTGTACTGTTGATCCCAAGTATTTAAACTCATCCACCTTCGCCAACTCTACTCCCTGCATCCTCACCATTCCACTGACCTCCCTCTCATTTACACACATGTATTCTGTCTTGTTCCTATTGACCTTCATTCCTCTCCTCTCTAGAGTATATCTCCACCTGTCCAGGGTCTCCTCAACCTGCTCCCTACTATCGCTACAGATCACAATGTCATCAGCAAACATCATAGTCCACGGGGACTCCTGTCTAATCTCGTCTGTCAACCTGTCCATCACCATTGCAAATAAGAAAGGGCTCAGAGCCGATGTAATCCCACCTCCAACTTGAATGCATCCGTCACTCCTACCGCAGACCTCACCACTGTCACATTTCTCTCATACATATCCTGTACAACTCTTGCGTTCTTCTCTGCCACTCCCGACTTCCTCATACAATACCACAGCTCCTCTCGAGGCACCCTGTCATATGCTTTCTCCAGGTTCACAAAGACGCAATGCAACTCCTTCTGGCCTTCTCTAAACTTCTCCATCAACATCCTCAGAGCAAACATTGCATCTGTGGTGCTCTTTCTTGGCATGATACCATACTGCTGCTCACTAATCATTCACTAATCAATCATTTTCATCACAGACAACAAGAGCTGAAGCTCACTACTCACTACTTCAGTTTCAATGTGTCAGCAATGGCCGAGGCTACACTCAGCTTCAATATTTCAGGAAGCGTCAAGGCTGGCTACCTCAGCATCAATATTTCAGCAAGGGCCTAGGCTGGCTAGGTGACATTCACTAATCTGTAATTCCCATCACAGACAGCAAGGGCTGGGATTCACTACTTCAGCTTCAATGTCTCAGCAAGGGCAGAGGATGGCTACCTCAACTTCAAAATCTCAGTAAACGTCAAGGCTGGCTACCTCAGCTTGAATATTTCAGCAAGGGCCGAGGCTGGCTAGATGACATTCACTAATCTGTGTTTCCCATCACAGACAGCAAGGCCCGAGGCTGGCCACCTCAGCTTCAATGTCTGGCTGAGTACCTCATCTTAAATACAAGCTACATGGGGCTGGTATTTAACAAGGTCTACATGTCGCTCTGCTCACAAACTGCATTTCTATTGGGTCAAAGACTACATTTTCAAACTACCGTAACAAAGGCCAGATTCCACCTGAAGAGCTGCACTCCTGCCAGGATGCAAAGGTGTGGCACTCCACTACAAGAATCGTTACCTTTGAAAGAGCTCCTACATCCTGCAGGGGGCACACATTCCCTGGGAATATTACCGTTAGTGGTTACAGCTTTAACTAAACCAAGAGAGAAACAGAGAGAGAGAGGGGTTGGGAGCATGTGCAGATTAGAGCACGTTGCCGCACCCCCTACATGATGAACCCCCCGGATTGAGATCCGAGTTCAGCCATGCAATGGGTGATACCTCAGCACCACACTGGAACAGTGTGAGGTTTTTTTGGTTTTTTTTTACAGTGGCTGGAGTGCCAATCCTGCCACCAACTTTGTAAAAAAGACCAAAGAAATGATATTTGATTTTAAGAGACAGAAATCTGTATGTTCACCTATTGTAGTTCTGGGAGAGGAGGTAGAAATAGTGAATGAATATAAATACTTAGGAACTTACCTAGATAACAATATTAACTGGAATACAAATACAAAAAAATTATTTTCTAAATGCAACCAGTGCTTATTTCTCCTCCATAAACTCAAACTATCGCAGTATGATCCAGTCTGTGATCACTTTCAGTTTCATTGCCTGGTTTAATAGTCTGACAAATCAAAACTCAAAAAAGCTCCAGCAGATTACGAAGTATGCAGCTAAAGTTATTGGGGCTGATGTAGATGATTTGACTAGTGTGTGTCAGAGGGCAATGCTAAAGAAACTGGAAATCATCTCAACTGATGACAGACATCCATTACATGTAGAACTAAACTTCAGTAAATCAGGAAGGATAGTTGCTTTGAAAACCCACAGAAATCGCTCCAGAAACTCCTTTCTTCCTAGTGCCATACGACTTTTCAATAAGAAATATCGGAGATAATGTTTAAGGTTTTGATATATATCCTGTCACCTTTTTTTTTTTTTTTTTTTGGTATAAATATGTTTTATCTAACTGCCTTACCTTAACCTTTCTTATTTCTATTTGTCTGTTTTATTTCATTCTGTCTGTTACCTGTCATTAGATGCAACTGAGAAAGCAAATTTCATGTTTTCCTGTGTAAACATGACTAAATAAAGAAACCTAAACCTAAACCTAAACTCTCAAGCTTTCCTTGCAAGTTGGAGGACCTGCATGCAGGCCTAGATGCAGATTAATGTCATTCCCAAATAAAATATTATATCTTACCCTAGTGATACAGCCGTGATTCTAAGATGAAAAATGAAAAAAATAACACAACAGAAGGAATACACTTAGGTTCTTTTAATATGAGCTGGACACTCACAGTAATACAATTTTTTGAAGTGGAGCTACTGGTGAAAACCGTGTACTTGTGGAATTTCTGCAGTCAGCTCTGGCCACTTTGAGTGTGGGAGGCATACATTTCTGCATAAATATGACCTAAAACATCATCAGATTTTCACTCAAGTCCTAAAAGTAGATAAAGAGAAACCAGTTAAATAAATGAGACAAAAATATTATACTTGGTCATTTATTTATTGAGGAAAATGATCGAATATTACATATTTGTGAGTGGCAAAAGTATGTGAACCTTTGCTTTCAGTATCTGGTGTGACCCCCTTTGCAGCAACAACTGCAACTAAACATTTCGGGTAACTGTTGATCAGTCCTGCACACCGGTTTGGAGGAATTTTAGCCCATTCCTCCATACAGAACAGCTTCAACTCTGGGATGTTGGTGGGTTTCCTCACATTAACTGCTCACTTCAGGTCCTTCCACAGCATTTCGGTTGGATTAAGGTCAGGACTTTGACTTGGCCATTCCAAAATATTAACTTTATTCTTCTTTAACCATTCTTTGGTAGAACGACTTGTGTGCTTAGGGTCGTTGTCTTGCTGCATGACCCACCTTCTCTTGAGATTCAGTTCATGGACAGATGTCCTGACATTTTCCTTTAGAATTCTCTGATATAATTCAGAATTCATTCTTCCATCAATGAAGGCAAGCTGTCCTGGCCCAGATGCAGCAAAACAGGCCCAAACCATGATACTACCGATGGGATAAGGTTCTTATGCTGGAATGCAGTGTTTTCCTTTCTCTAAACATAACGCTTCTCATTTAAACCAAAAAGTTCTATTTTGGTCTCATTCATCTACAAAACATTCTTCCAATAGCCTTCTGGTTTGTCCACGTGATCTTTAGCAAACTGCAGACGAGTAGCAATGTTTTTTTTGGAGAGCAGTGGCTTTCTCCTTGCAACCCTGCCATGCACACCATTGTTGTTCAATGTTCTCCTGATGGTGGACTCATGAACATGAACATTAGCCAATGTGAGAGAGGCCTTCAGTTGCTTAGAAGTTACCCTGGGGTCCTTTGTGACCTCGCCAACTATTACACACCTTGCACTTGGAGTGATCTTTGTTCGTCGACCACTCCTCGGGAGGGTAACAATGGTCTTGAATTTCCTTCATTTGTACACAATCTGTCTGACTGTGGATTAGTGGAGTCCAAACTCTTTAGAGATGGTTTTGTAACCTTTTCCAGCCTGATGAGCATCAACAACTCTTTTTCTGAGGTCCTCAGAAATCTCCTTACTCCATGCCATGATACACTTCCACAAACATGTGTTATAATTAATTATTTAATAATTAATTAATTAATTTCATTACATTTATATAGCGCTTTTCTCAGTACTCAAAGCGCTATCCACACAGGGAGGAACCGGGAAGTGAACCCACAATCTTCCACAGTCTCCTTACTGCAAAGCAGCAGCACTACCACTGCGCCACCTGTTATGAAGAGCAGACTTTGATAGATCCCAGTTCTTTAAATAACACAGGGTGTCCACTCACACCTGATTGTCATCCCATTGATTGACAACACCTGACTCTAATTTCACCTTCAAACTAACTGCTAATCCTAGAGGTTCACATACTTTTGCCACTCACAAATATGTAATATTTGAACATTTTCCTCAATAAATAAATTACCAAGTATAATATTTTTGTCTCATTTGTTTAACTGGTTTCTCTTTATCTACTTTTAGGACTTGAATGAAAATCTGATGATGTTTTAGGTCATATTTATGCAGAAATACAGAAAATTCTAAAGGGTTCACAAACTTTTAAGCACAACTGTATGGGCAGGAGCCATGTCTTCCATCTGTCTGCAGTTGACCTTTAATGTTCAGTGTGGTTGCTAGAGCTTTATATTTTTCTCAGGTTCCAAAATAAGTACATGCATTTATGAAACATGGGATTCATTCACAGGGAGACTCTAAATAGCAAACAGTGGCCATATATTGATCATCACCAAACTTGGAGCACATCAGCACTTTTTATTAGCTTCCCTGAGTTACCTCCACTTGTCTCATTCCAACTCCCTGTCAGTTGGTTTGCATAGTTTAGATATTTTCATCTGTGTCAATTCATGACCTTAATTTTGAGTAAAATCGTGTACTATGGGATAAAACTCATAGATCAGAGTGGGACACTTCAAATCTTTGGCTACAGCTCCAGAAGTCAAACACACTTAGCAATATGGCCGAGGTTGGCTACCTAAGCTTTAATACCTTAACTGGACCCAGAGGGATGGCTATATCCTTCATTTCCCTCCTCATTACCACTGGAAGGGCTGCACAGTTACTTTTAGGCCAGGTTTACACTTCATGCAATGCGACAAATGCTCCAGCGGACGCTACTGCTACGCAAGCATTTTACTTTTTATACTTGTGCGCATACTTTATATAAATCTAGAAGATTCTACCAGGTGGCAGTGCGAGATATCATTATGGTGAGAAAACATTCGGCTTCGCTGTGTTCTGAATTGCCCGAAACATCCATTAAATTCCGAGGACACCTTGTCACAATATCTCTGCAAAGGATGTTTAATGATTACATCCATCAATCCAGGGATGCACCCATTCCAGCAAGCACAAGACAGAAACAAAATCACTGGATGGGGCATCAGCTCGTCGCAAGGTGAACACAAGTACACACACACATACACTAGCGTCATTTTAGCGTCACCAAATCCCTAAAACTTCATGTCTTTGGAAGGAAACCGGAGCACACTGTGGAAACCCACCAGGAAAGCATGCAAACTCCAGGCAGGAAACAGAAGGGACGTGACTGCCTCCATCACAACATGTGTAATTATTATCAGTATTCATTATTTAAATGAAGGTAACGATTTATCTGTAAACTGTAAATATACATACTTTAACGCATTTCATCATGAAAGTGATATGAAGTATAAATTTAAGGATTCTAAATGTGCAGAGAGCTGGAATATCATAAATGTAATGTGTTCTGTGTGTGGCGATCTATTGCTGCTGTCAGTTCAGGAGGAAGCCCGAGAAGCACGTAGCGATTAACAGCTGGGTCGGTTTTAAGATGACGTACATTCTGATGCTGTTGTGAAGGTGCAAAAAAATAAATAAATAATAAGATGGCACAGAAGATGGTATGTGAGACTTTTAAAATGTATCATGTTATTATGTTGAGGAATATGCAATGCTTGAATATAAAAGCACCACGAATGCATCTGTATGTTGGATTTTTGCTTCACCACATTGAACCACTCATCAAACATCGAAGCAGGCACATCGATCCCAGAGGGTCCGCATAGCGGTATTCTGTCACATGTAGATAATAAACAGAGATTCTGACGTCACATTCTGACATTTTTCACACTGCCCCCCCTGACTTTTTGTTGGTACTGCAACTCGCGCACGCGTCACATTAATTTCTGAGGATGTGCTAAGAGGACGCATCAAATGAACGCTGGCATGGCAGCCATGATGCGGGCACATACGCATTCTGAGTGTGAAGTATAAACAAACCCTAAAAGAGGCCAGGAGGTCCTCCTGCCTGGTCACCTTTATCCTTTAGTACTTTTGAAAGAGTGGAACAAATAATGTGTCACTCGAACAAACACGGCTTAATATTACATTTTTCACTGGGGCAGATGATATCAATAAACAAGGCAGGTGTCAGTGTCAACTTAAATTTAATCATAATTTTTGTTTATTTGCAGAGAAACCAGGCCTCAAATACTAGCAGTCAAAAGTAGAAGAAATCATCCAACGTGAACAATCAAATCCATGTGTACAGAGCAAGCTTTGCTTCAGTATAACCAAGAGAGAGATGTCCGTGTAATTTAAAGTACAGAAGGTTATTTGTGCAGAAATTAAATGCAATCCAACATGTTAATGCAATAAATATGCAAGCAGGACATTTGCACGGTTTTACTGTGTCATAATTAAACAATAATCAACAAAATGATTAATTGCTTTTCACTATGGCAAATAATTTGGATTGTCAGTTTAAAATGCAATACAAAGGCGTATTGCATTTTAATTCATTTTCATAGATTGCAGGTTATAGCTAAAAGAAAAGCAGACATACTGTATTGCATTTAGCTTAAAGCTCAATATGTATTATTGCACTTCAAGTTGAGATTGCACTTTAATCGTGTCAAAACTGAAAGTAGTCAAATGACCAATCAGCATCAGCAGGTTGAGGAGTGGACGGGAGAAACCAGCGGAAGTTAGGGAAACACAGCAAGTTTTGAGAACAGACTTTATTTGTAAATTAAAGAAAAAAGAAGAGGATGGGGTTCTAAACTCTGACCTCCAGGACTGGAATGTCTGGAGCCAAACATCATTGAGAATGATGCCAAGAGGTGAAATGCCCAAGGAGGTAAATGAGGGAGATGAACAGGGATGACCGCTTGCACATAAAACATGATTGTTGAAGAAATAGTCCATTCTTCTTAATTCAACTGAGGTCTTTTTTAAGAGTATGTTCTGTTTTCATGGCATAGGTGGTCATTGGAGCACATTTTAGGTTATGCTGAGCTTTCATTGTCTGACGCAGCATGATGGTCCCGTGCATCTCCAGAGGTATTAAGCCTGGAGTTTACTATCTGGTATAACATTCACAGTGCTGCTGTCAGTGTGCCAATCCTTAGATCAATCTCATGATCCACACAGTCCTTGATTTTGAGTAAGGTAATGAACTTCAACTTCTCGTTTTGGAGATCAAGGTACGGTCTTCTGTTAAGAGGACCATGATCCCAGATTTGGCATTGATTCTCCTCTCAGATGGGTGTGCTGGCAATGACAATCTGATTAGACCAAAAGGTAAAATGAGCAGATGTGCAACCCTCAGGTCCCCAGTATGGATAAACCACCTGTTCATCCATTCATCCATTGCCTTAGCAGCCAATCTATTTTAGGGTTTACAAAAGCCATTGTTAATCCTGAAAAATTAGAAAAAACAAAACAGCCCATCACAGGACATACAAATGCTAGAAATAACCGACCACAGAAGAGAGCTTTGAATTGTCGATGGAGTCTGGAGTCCATGGTGGAAGGGCATTGGAACATGGAGGGAACATTCCAGGCCTGCATAGGAGAAACTGGATCTGGAGACAGCAACAGACAACTTTACACTTTGGTTTATTCATACACAGAGATACTTAGAGTTATGGTTTGACTTTTTTAGACAAATGGAAGACGTACAAATTGAGGCACTGACCAGGACTTAAGCCCAGGTGTTGGGAGATGTTAGGAGGCAGCGTTAACTGCTTGTGCTGCCATTCTCTTCTTATGTAAATGTTAATGAGCAGAGAGCTTATCTCCAACCTTAGATTTTAGAGTGTAAGAGTACATGGGGGTAAGAAGTATATCAGGTAAGCGTATTTGTGTTTTCTGTTAAAAAAATTGAAATTATGCATTTTACAGTAATATATTCTTTTTTTCCATGGTGCCAGAGAATATTGGCATGTTATATGTTGGTCATACATGCTAGTAAGTACTTAATTGTACTCTGTACACGTGACTTTACTACTACCACTTATATTACGCTTCAAGATTCAGATGAGTTTCCATGTACTGCCCCTGAAAATCATGAACAGAAGATGAAACAACATAAGCCCATTTCATGTCTTGTCTCTTCTGGGGCCCAATATAAAAGGTACACGTGGGAAGGAGTTGAGGGTTGCACAGACTTAACTGTTTCTTATTTCCACCAGATAAACATTAACCAATCAGTAAATGACTGATGTCATCAAGCCACACCTCCATACCAGCCACTACAATTTTTATCGACAGATAAACTTCATAGTCAAACTTTCAGGCTCACTAGACTAATCCAGGAGCGAGTAACTGTAGTTGTTATATTTCAGTCAGGGTTCTTCCCCTGGCTGGGGCTCAAATCCTTGTTTTATATCCTTTTGTTCTTTGGTGCGCTATTTATTTATGGTAATGTTTCTTTTGTTAATCACCTGCAGTATTTTCTTTGCTTGTATTATGTTGCATGTGTTTTGTGGGAGGTCCCCCAAGAGCTGGGGCCACCTGCTTATCATTGCCAGGAACTGCTCTCCACCCTATAAAACCAGAGGGTCTCCTACAGTTCCTGATGGTTCATTTCATTGCACTAGGGAGTCATTGAGTTACTGTGATTTTTCTGTGATTTTGCTATTGTGTTTTCTGGAACTTTTGACCTTCTGCTCTGATTTTGACCTTGGCTTGGATTACTGTATTGGGACTTTGTTCACTGCAGTGGGTTGGTGCCCTGCCCGGGTTTGGTTCCCTGCCTTGCGCCCTGTGTTGGCTGGGATTGGCTCCAGCAGACCCCCGTGACCCTGTGTTCGGATTCAGCGGGTTGGAAAATGGATGGATGGATGGATGGACTTTGTTTACCCTGGATTGTAAAGTGTAATGAAAGCCAGTAAGTTAATTCATTTTTTCTGAATTTAATATTATTTTTTCTGTTAGACTGTTTAATTTTCTTATTTGAATTTGAACCATGCAGAACTTAGTTTCACTTTTGTTTTAGGACTTATTCTATTTTATCATTCTGTTTTGAGTCTGTGGCCGTGAAATGACCAATGATTGTTAGTAGGCATAGCCCCAGAATGCATGGCTTCATCAGCCTAACACTATTTAAGCTGGCATTGCGAGGAAATTCTTGTCCAAGTGTGTGGTTGTTTTGTTGTGGTAGGATCCAAAGGTGACCCATTTATATTCTTTATTATTCATTCATGAACAAAAAGCCCACAAATCCCCTCGTATGTTACACTACCTTTTATATCTATGACCTCAGTCAACAACATAGAGTACCAGAACAAGCAGGAGAAAAAGTTACAAATTTATTTATTGTGTATTATAGATACTACTGTATACCCAAAATATAAGCAGAATACAAATATGAGAGTTGGCAAAATAATATTAATGCAACCTTGATAATCAGTTCATCTTGCTTAAACTACCAGGTGACTCTCTGTTTTAGCATGTTGCCCCTGGTCCGTCTTGGTCTTTGCTCCTGCATGACCTTTGAATGCAAGCCTCCACTTATAATAGCTCTGTAGCGCCTGACACACCTCCTGTACCAATGTGGAGGTAACATTCACCAATGAAACAGCTTAGGCAGACCCCCCTCCACCCACCCTCCAATTCCAGCCCATGTTTTATCACTATCAGCATTTTATCCAGTTTCAAATGATGCACAAATTTAGTGTTAGAAAGCACATTAAGGTAATTATGTTGTAAACTGCCTTCTCAAACCTGCTTCTCTTCCAGAGTCATTCATTTATTTGTCCCTTCCAGTCCAGGTTTTCTGGGTTTATATAATGTATAGTATCACTTTCTTGGATATTTGAAGCTCATACAAACTAAATCCATGCTTCCGAAATCACAAACAGAATATCAAACCTTAGCATTCAGCAAGTCACTTGCAAACGTCGTCATAAACGGTGTAAGTTATAACAAGGCATTCTTGAGTGCATTGCACATCCTTAATCGGCATGTAACAGAATTTCCTAAAGACTCGGACGATTAAGCAAATGGTCATGTCATGTTTCACCCAGCATTTCTCCTCTGACTGAGGTTCAAAGTTGTCTTACATGTCTGTTTTGTCCAATTTTGTGCCATTTATTTATATTGATGTTTCTTTTATGTATTATGTACATTATTCTTTGTGTTTATTTCACTATGTCCTATGTGTTTTGTGGGTGGTTCCCCAAGGGGCAGGGCCACCTGCCATTCACCGCCAGGAACTGCCCTCCACCCTATATATTGGAGGGCCTTCCACAGTTCTTGGTGCTTCATTTCAAACGTGCTAGTTAGTAGAGTGTTATTTGTGTTTTGCTGTTCCTTGTTTTTTTCTGTATTTCCTGGATTTTTTTGAACGTGTGCTCTGTTTTTGACTTCGCCTTAAGATTCTTTATTGGGACTTTGTTTGTTATGGATTGCCTTGCCTTCTAAGGCAGTTTCTTTTGTGTTCTTAGGAGCTTCTTAGATTGCAGAGCCTTTATTAAAATAAATCTGTTATTTTATGAAGAAGAAGAGTCAGTCTGTAGGTAATCCATGGCTCCTTCTATTATTACTGCTATGCTGATTAATTTCACTGTACTATGTACAGTATGTTTGACAATAAAGACCTCATAAACCTATAAAATGGATGAGCCTTTCCTGTAAATGTTTTCGGTTTAGACATTCTGCCTATATTCCTACTTTACTGTAGTTAAAAGAAATAAACTTTCTAACTAATTACAAACTCAATAAAATTTAAAGCTCTTGAGAAATTTAGAGGACTGTAGACAAAATTTTGCATATGAAATACTGATTGCATAAATTTTAAAATTATGAAACCTGGTGGTGTGATTTAAACCTTTCATCTTCATATTTGGTTGCATACTTTTCATTTTTCTAAGAAATGAACAGATAACAGATACTCTGTGATTTTTAATCAATACTGTGTTATCTCATCAAAGAAATAGATAGGCATTTGTGCTATATCTTGTGAAGTAGAAAGGCACTATATCAAAAAAGATTATATATGTCATAGTCTGCAATGCAATGCAGACTAATATTACAAAACATTTACTCTGCAGCACAAGGTTATCCTAATGTTACATATATCTTTCTGTGCTGTGGTCGACATTATTATATGATACATATCCAAACTGAAAATTTTATCATCATGCAGCATGCTGCACTTACTAGGAAATTAAAAAAACAATAACAGGCAGGGGACCCCAACACTGCTCATGTTCTAACATATCCAAGAGTCTGCTCTGAGTGTGCGCTCCATGAAGGGTACTATACGAAAATAGTTTCAGGTGTAGGAGCAAAATGCTAAGCAATCCATGCCATATATTCATATGTGAACAAAGAATTCCTAATTTATGTACAAAAGGTACCATTACCTGGCATCTGTCTGTGACTCCATGTCTTGTTTTGGTTTTTTTTTACGAATTCATTTTAAAGTAACAGCTGCCATCCACCCTACTAACTCCCTTCATATTTTAAAACACTTCTGTCATGTCACTCATTAATCTCCATTTGATTAAAATGCAGTATACGTTTGTTTTTACTACTTTGCCTGCTATGAACTGTCTGACTTTGTTTCTTGTTCAAATAAAATGAGTCCATTATTTCTGACTCAAAGCATGAAGGATTTGTACCATGTAAGAATAAACTGTAATGGGAGCTACTGACGAGAGTATAAGTAATGAAATATATAATAAATACATATCTAATGTATACTTCATTGCTGTTATGAGATCAGGCTTTAAAGATTACCTATTTCTTTCACTCATGTTGTACAGAATATTAAACAATAGTAAGAAAATGTAAAAATATCCTGCCTAAATTACAATTATGATTTTGAGCAATTATATATCTATCTGTCCATCTATTTGTCCAAACTTGCTTATTCTACTATAGTGTTGGAAGGGGCATCACTGGGAATAAGTCGGAAACTGACTCTTAGTGAAGTTCCAGGTCATGAAGGGCCTATGTGGAGTCGCCTGTCAAGCTAACCCACATGTCTTTTTAATACTAAAAGAAACTGACACAAGGAGAACTGTCAAATTTCACACAAAATGTCTGAGCCAGGCTTTGAACCCAGAACTCTTAGGCTCTCCTTGTGTAATCTCTCAGATACATAATCACTGGTCACTTTTTACATGAAAACAAAATCTAAGGGGGGCTGAGGTATCTCGCATCACTTCCTTCAACCTGAATCTAAATATTTACATGAAATCAGTGAAGAAGTATGGTCTGGTATATTTACTGAAGCACTCAACAGAGAAGATGTTAAGCCAAACTTATATGAACTTTAACACCTCAGTTCAATGACTGGTAGCACTGGTATCAAAGTAAAGACACCAGCATACAACAATATGAGTAAACTGTCCCTTCATCAGGGCGCTGCCCTTTCACACTGCTCTCCAGAAGCGATGTCCTTCTGCTTTGGATAAACTCCAGATAGGAATTCTCCTACGGCACCAGAATACAGATGGGAGCGCATTGGCCACTTCTGAAAAGCAAAGAGAAATTAGAAGATGAAAAGCTTATAAAAATGTATACAGTAGGTTTCATGACACATAAACAGTGGTGTAGTCTGAAAAATATCTTTGTGCGCTTCCAGAATAAACAGAAACCCATTTGGTCCATGCAAGAAACAATAACTTGTTTGCTTGGTTTTAAGAATTACACCTTGCCATTAGGATACCCAATCCTCTTGTTTGTGATCATCATGATTATGCATGTGAAAAATGGAAAAGTGACACAAAATAAAACTACCATATTGGTTCCCATCATACTTGGAAATTGTTTTCATATTCCAAACTCACTGAGTTCCACAACATTGCCACATTTCCCCCTTGGGACAAATAAAGTGCTATGTATGTATCTATCTATCTATTGTGAAGCTACTAGGGTGCGTACAGCTGCCCTGACCTGGACACAGACAAGCAGGATACCAGTTTACACACAGCACACATTTATTTACAGCTTTTAAAGTGCACAATCACCAGCACCATGACACAACACACCACAACAGTCCCTTCTTGCCTCCACTCATCCTCAGGCTTTGTCCTCTTCCTCCCAACTCTGGTCATTGAATGGTGGGGACTGTCCCCTTTTGTGTGGTGGAAGTTTGGCCACTGGAAAGGTCCATGTGTACCCTGACCCTGCTGGAAACCAAGTGGGCTGCCCTCTGTTGGACCAGAGGAAAAACTGTCCCAAAAATACTTTCTCCCCCGGACCTTCCACACTCTGGCCGTCCCAGCTTGGCAAAAGTTGTGACCGCCTGCCACATTATCTATCTATCTATCTATCTATCTATCTATCTATCTATCTATCTATCTATCTATCTATCTATCTATCTATCTATCTATCTATCTATCTATCTATCTATCTATCTATCTATCTATCTAGATTGTTATGGAAGAGCCTACATCTTTGGCAGCCTTGAGCACAGAAAAATTTTGACCTACCCACCATTCATCCACCCACCCACTCATTTTCTGACACTGCATCTTCCACTGGATGCAAGGCAGGAAGCAGACCTAGGAATGCCAATTTTCCTGCCATATGTAAAAATGATATCACAGATATTACTGCTTTCACTGATAATGATGTCACACTGAAAATAATATCACTGCTTGTCACACTGTATTAAGCTGACATATGAAAAACCAAATGAAGGTGAAGAGTAAAAAGACATTTATTATTTCCCTTGGTTGCCCATTCTGTCTTTGAGCACTATTCTAATAATTTAATTATTAGACTTTTACAGTTCCAGTTTAATAATCAATTAAAATAAATGTGAATTTTAAATTAATCACATGAAAATAAACACAGTATAAAAGGAAACAAAATGAAGATATTATATATATACAAAAAAAGCCTTTATATTTAGCATACATAAAAATGACCGTAACCACGGATAAATTACAGAAATTTCAGGAAAAGCTTTTAAGGAAACATGGATCTATAAATCTCAAACATAAAAGATATGAAAAAGCAGTAATTCATTATCTTACCTTAATTTCTAAATTATGTGAATCTTTAAAAAATGGCCACTGCAGGATTCAAAATACAAATTAATTAAATTTCATCTTGCTACTTGTATTTCACTAAAAGAGGTCTAGAATTCTGTCCATAGGTAAAGCAAAACAAAATAAATTTTATGAAAATATCCATCCATCCATCCATTGTCCAACCCGCTGAATCCGAACACAGGGTCACGGGGGTCTGCTGGAGCCAATCCCAGCCAACACAGGGCACAAGGCAGGAAACAATCCTGGGCAGGGTGCCAACCCACCGCAGGACACACACAAACACACCCACACACCAAGCACACACTAGGGCCAAATTAGAATCGCCAATCCACCTAACCTGAATGTCTTTGGACTGTGGGAGGAAACCGGAGCCCCCGGAGGAAACCGACGCAGACACGGGGAGAACATGCAAACTCCACGCAGGGAGGACCCGGGAATCGAACCCAGGTCCCCAGATCTCCCAACTGCGAGGCAGCAGCGCTACCCACTGCACCACCGTGCCGCCCACTATGAAAATATCATTTTTTTTTAAATGATAAAATCTTCTTGAACCGCCACCTTATCGTGGTAGAGGGGTTTGCGTTTCCCAATGATTCTAGGAGCTCTGTTGTCCGGGGCTTTATGCCCCTGGTAGGGCCACCCAAGGCAAACTGGTCCTAGGTGAGGGATGAGACAAAGTGCGGTTCAACACAACCTCCTATGATGAATAAAAAATTTGGACGGCGTTTTCCCTCGCCCGGATGTGGGTCACCGGGGCCCCCCTCTGGAGCCAGGCCTGGAGGTGGGGCTCGATGGCGAGTGCCTGGTGGCCGGGCTTGCACCCATGGGGCTCGGCCAGGCACAGCCCGAAGAGGCAACGTGGGTCCCCCTTCCCATGGGCTCACCACCTATAGGAGGGGCCAAGGAGGTCGGGTGCAGTGTGAGTTGGGTGGTGGCCGAAGGCGGGGACCTTGGCGGCCCGATCCTCGGCTACAGAAGCTGGCTCTTGGGACGTGGAATGTCACCTCTCTGAAGGGGAAGGAGCCTGAGCTTGTGTGCGAGGTTGAGAGGTTCCGGCTAGATATAGTCGGGCTCACCTCGACGCACAGCTTGGACTCTGGAACCAATCTCCTTGAGAGGGGCTGGACTCTGTACCACTCTGGAGTTGCCCCCGATGAGAGGCGCCGAGCGGGTGTGGGCATACTTATTGTCCCCCGACTTGGAGCCTGTACATTGGGGTTTACCCGGTAGACAAGAGGGTAGCCTCCCTCCACCTTTGGGTGGGGGGACGGGTCCTAACTGTTGTTTGTGCGTATGCACCGAACAGCAGTTCGGAGTACCCACCCTTTTTGGAGTTCCTGGAGGGGGTGCTAGAAGGACTTCTGTGCTCATCACGGATTGTCCATAACGAACACCATGTTCAAGCATAGGGGTGTTCATATGTGCACTTGGCACCAGGACACACTAGGCCTCAGTTCAATGATCGACTTTGTGGTTGTGTCGTTGGACTTGCGGCCACATGTCTTGGACACTCGGGTGAAGAGAGGGGTGGAGCTGTCAACTGATCACCACCTGGTGGTGAGTTGGCTTCGATGGTGGGGGAGGATGCCGGTCAGGCCTGGTAGGCCCAAACATGTTGTGAGGGTCTGCTGGAAACGTCTGGCAGAGCCCCCTGTCAGAAGTAGCTTCAACTCCCACCTCCGGCAGAACTTCGACCACGTCCCGAGGGAGGTGGGGGACATTGAGTCCGAATGGGCCATTTTCCGTGCCTCTGTTGTTGAGGCGACTGACCGGAGCTGTGGCCGTAAGGTGGTCGGTGCCTGTTGTGGCGGCAATCCCCGAACCCGTTGGTGGACACCGGCGGTGAGGAATGCTGTCAAGCTGAAGAAGGAGTCCTACCTGTCTCTTTTGTCCTGTGGGACTCTGGAGGCAGCTAATAGGTACCGGCAGGCCAAGCAGAATGTGGCTTCGGTGGTTGCTGAGGCAAAAACTCGGGCATGGGAGAAGTTTGGGGAGGCCATGGAGAACGACTTTCTGACGGCTTCGAGGAGATTCTGGTCCACCGTCCGGCATCTCAGGAGGGGGAAGCAGTGTAGTGTCAACACTGTATATGGTGGGGATGGTGCACTGCTGACCTCGACTCGGGACGTTGTGGGTCGGTGGGGGGAGTACTTCGAAGACCTCCTCAATCCCACTAACATGCCTTCCAATGAGGAAGTAGAGTCTGGGGACTCGGAGGTGGGCTCCCCCATCTCTGGGACTGAGGTCACCGAGGTGGTCAAAAAACTCCTTGGTGGCAGGGCCCCGGTGGTGGATGAGATACGCCCGGAGTTCCTCAAGGCTCTTGATGTTGTAGGGCTGTCTTGGTTGACACATCTCTGCAACATCGCATGGACATCAGGGACAGTGCCTCTGGATTGGCAGACTGGGATGGTGGTCCCCCTCTTTAAGAAGGGGGACCGGAGGGTGTGTTCCAACTACAGAGGGATCACACTCCTCAGCCTCCCTGGAAAAGTCTATTCAGGGGTTCTGGAGAGGAGGGTCCGTCAGATACTCGAACCTCGGACACAGGAGGAACAGTGTGGTTTTCGTCCTGGTCGCGGAACAGTGGACCAGCTCTACACCCTTAGCAGAGTCCTGGAGAGTGCATGGGAGTTCGCCAAACCAGTCTACATGTGTTTTGTGGACTTGGAAAAGGCGTTCGACCGTGTCCCTCGGGGAATCTTGTGGGGGGTGCTCCGGGACTATGGGGTACCGGACCCCCTGATAAGGGCTGTTCGGTCCCTGTACAACCGGTGTCAGAGCTTGGTCCGCATTGCCGGCAGTAAGTCGAACCCATTTCCAGTGAGAGTTGGACTCCGCCAGGACTGCACTTTGTCACCGATTCTGTTCATAACTTTTATGGACAGAATGTCTAGGCGCAGCCAGGGTGTTGAGGGGGTCCGGTTTGGTGGACTCAGGATTGGGTCACTGCTTTTTGCAGATGATGTTGTCCTGTTTGCTTCATCAGGCGGTGCTCTTCAGCTCTCTCTGGATCGGTTCGCAGCTGAGTGTGAAGCGGCTGGGATGGGAATCAGCACCTTCAAATCCGAGACCATGGTCTTCAGCCGGAAAAGGATGGAGTGCCCTCTCAGGGTTGGGAACGAGATCCTGCCTCAAGTGGAGGAGTTCAAGTATCTCGGGATCTTGTTCACGAGTGAGGGAAGAATGGAGCGTGAGATCGACAGGCGGATCGGTGCGGCGTCCGCAGTGATGCAGGCTCTGCATTGGTCTGTCGTGGTGAAAAAGGAGCTGAGCCATAAGGCAAAGCTCTCAATTTACCAGTCGATCTATGTTCCTACCCTCACCTATGGTCATGAGCTATGGGTAGTGACCGAAAGAACGATATTGCAAATACAAGCGGCCAAAATGAGTTTCCTCTGCAGGGTGTCTGGGCTCTCCCTTAAAGATAGGGTGAGAAGCTCAGTCATCCGGGAGGGGCTCAGAGTAGAGCCGCTGCTCCTCCGCATCGAGAGGAGTCCGATGAGGTGGCTCGGGCATCTGATCAGGATGCCTCCTGGATGCTTCCCTGGTGAGGTGTTCTGGGCACGTCCAACCGGGAGGAGGCCCAGGGGAAGACCCAGGACATGCTGGAGGGACTATGTCTCTCGGCTGGCCTGGGAACACCTTGGGATTCTCCCGGAAGAGCTAGAAGAAGTGGCCGGGGACAGGGAAGTCTGGGTATCTCTGCTCAAGCTGCTGCCCCCGCGACCCGACCTCGGATAAGCGGAAGAGGATGGATGGATGGATGGATGGATGGATGGATGGATGGATGAAAATATCATTTTTTTTAAATGCAGAACAACACAAAAAAACCCTTTTGTGCATAAAGTGTTTATTCTTCTGTCTGTTAACAGGTCAGTGTCTTTGTGTTGCATTGTGTTTGAGAAAAGCAGGTGAAAAGGTGGAACCAATTCTGGATGGGTTGTTCTATTTGAAGGTAATCATCTTCATACTTTGTAACAAATTGGACCCGATATGCTGAAACAGGCTGATCGTTACCACTCACCTTCCAAAACTGTAAGGCAGCTTACATTAGGATGGGGCAATTTCACCCCCTGAAGCTCCTTAGCATATGTTCCCCTTTTGATATAATCAGCTGTAAACAGTCAAATGAATATATACAGTATATAAAAAAAGACAGTTATAAGGTGATTTCAGCAGAGCTAGAAAAAAAATATTAAACATTAAAAAAGAAAGACAGGAAGATGAAAACAGCAATGACCTTTTCTTCTCCAAAACACAATAATCCCCTACAATACATGTAAATAAAAATATATACAGTCGAATACACACCCCAGCCTCATTTGAAGTTCACACAATAGCCTTAAGGGTGTTAAGTTGTCTGATTATAATTGGTGGATGAATTAAAGAAGCCGGGCAATGAAAGAATCTGAAAATTCAATTCAAGAAAATTTCCCTAGTCAGTACTATGCCATTATAAAAAACAAGGACTTCAATAAGCTCACCCAAGCTGGCTAGCTGTAATTAAATGCAGGATTCATACCCCTGGAGATGATCGCTGATCTTTGCCTAACTAGACAGGTCTTTGTATCCATAGAACCTTTTCACATGGCCAATGCAGATGCTGATTCATTTAGTTAGTTTTCCTGCCTTTTTCCTCCAGTTGCTCTCTCCTTTCGGAAAACTGAGCGATTTATGCAAACTCCTTTTACAACTGGATGTCCAGCCTTCAGGAAGGGAGCCACTATCAATCACCAATCTATTCCCAAAACAGCATGTATGGCTATCAAGCAGACCAGACAGACATGTGGCAACTATGTGGTGACGCTACACTTTGATCTTAAAGTGATCCTTATACAAGGTTAATACTAAACTGAACATTCATGGTTGTGTGGCACAGTAGTGCAGTGGTTAGCATTGCTGTTTCATGGATCTAGTCTCTCCAGGGGTCCAATCCCACACCCTGTCATTGTCCATGTGAAGTCTACACATTTTCCCCTTGTCTGCATTGCAGGTTACATTGTGATTTCAAAGATGAATGTTGTGTTATATGATGATTTCAAATGATCAGGTGGACAGGCAGCAATTTCCTGCCTTGCATATGGTGCTGCTGGAATAGATTCTGCCCCCCATAACCTTGAATTTAGGGTGTTATAAAGTTTATAGAAGTATCATTGTCATGAGTACAGAACCCAGTGAAAATCTTACATGCATGTGCTAATCAACTTGTCACCACCCCCCTGCAGCATGATTTACATACATACATCGCAACTGCAGTCTTCCTTACCCAAAAAAACTTCATAACTCAGTTTACATTATCTACTTTTAAGAGACAAACTGTAAATGTGGTAATAGACCACTCAAGTCTAACAAATTGTTAAAACAGTATGACAGATTGAAACGTTTGCTTTTATGCTGCGTCCATGGAGTTTTACTCTTTTTTCAGTTCCAGGACTAACTGAAATATCTAGGTGTGCATGTTTTTTAATGTCCCAGGATTTCACAGTACAGTGATCCCTCGGTATATCACGCTTCGACTTTCATGGCTTCACTCTATCGCGATTTTTTCTCATACACGCTTACGTCACTACGCATGCACTTTCTGAGAACTTTTATCTAAGCCCCACGATGACTCCTAAATGTGCTGCTTTTTCTAAGCCTTCTGACAATGAAACTAAGCGCCGGAGGAAGATGCTTACCATCCAGGAGAAGGTGAAACTCTTGGATATGATCAAAGATGGCAATACCCTACAAAAGCCTCCTCGCGCATATGAAAAGTCAGCGCCAGCAACTGCCTATCAAGATGTTCTTCAGCCGCGCACCCAGACACCCACTGCCTACTCCTAGTACTCCTTCAGCGGAAGAAGACAACGACGCACCTGCTGAAGATACTGCACCACCTTGTCACGCTTGGGTCACAGATTTGCACAGAGACACAGGAGATTGTAGAAAAAAAAAGAACTTTATTCAAAGCACTGCAAACAAACATTTGTCTCTTTTCAAAAGTTTAAAAATGCTCCATGACAAGTCAGAGATGACAGTTCCATCAGGAGCATAGAATGTCAGAGAGAGAGAGAGAGAGAAACAAAACAACCAATTCCAAAGCTGAGAGGCGCTGCACAATACTTTTAAGTAAGCGGAGTACCGCATGAGAGGTTTATCGCGCGTTATAGCGCAAGTAAGAAGGGTAATGTGAAGGTAGACTGTCAGCTGTTTCAGGGGTTTTCCCAGGGGCGTCTGTGTCCTCCGAGGGTGCGATCAGCGCTCCAGCTTACAACCTGAAGACTCTCCTACTGAGCTTGTGTCTTCATAGGTTAGTGGTTGTGTGTAAGAACTGTGTGTGTGTGTGTAATTAAATGTACAGTACAATAATAATGTGATATTTGTAACGTCTAATATGTCTTATTTTCTCTTATTGTGTCTAATATATTGGGTAATACGAGTGTAATGGTGACTAAAGGGTGTTATTTCATGTCTAGAGGGCTCTAATAATGTTAAAAAAACGTATTTAGAAGGTCGTAAACAGGTTTTCTATACTCTAACTGCGAAAATATTCGATTTATAAATAAAGAATCCTACTTCGCGAAAATTCATTTATCGCGGTAGAGTCTGGAACGGATTAACCGTGATAAACGAGGGTTCACTGTATATATTTTAAAACAACATCTACAAGACATATCTTTTTACTGAAACTTGAAAGCAAATTTGCAGCTTAAATTTAAAAATGTGTGTATTTCTGAAGGAAAAAGCTGTTTATTTGTCTGAAATGTATTGCTAAACACTGTTATTTTTAATCTGGTATATTCTACTTAGTAAAAGGCATTAAAAAAGCCAGCTGCCTCGCAGTTAGGAGACCTGGGTTTGCTTCTCAGGTCCTCCCTGATTGGAGTTTGCATGTTCTTCCCGTGTCTGCGTGGGTTTCCTCCGGGTGCTCTGGTTTCCTCCCACAGTCCAAAGACATGCAGGTTAGGTGCATTGGCGATCCTAAATTGTCCCTAGTGTGTGCTTGGTGTGTGTGTGCGCCCTGCGGTGGGCTGGCGCCCTGTCAAGGGTTTGCTTCCTGCTTTGCGCCCTGTGTTGGCTGGGATTGGCTCCAGCAGACCCCCATGACCCTGTGTTAGGATATAGCGGGTTGGATAATGGATGGATGGATGGTATAATGACAAATTATGTGCTTTTTATTCTTTAAACTAAACTGCTAGATTATGGCAAACACAATATACATTGACTTTCTATAGAGAACCAGATGGCTAACATTACTCCCATGTATTGTATAATGATAACATATTGGAGTGAAGAATACTGCTTTTTTACAGTCTGTTAAATAAGACTCATAATCTTTAATTTGTGTGATGTATTAATAAGAGAATATAGGATTGTTTATATAAGTTGTATTTTGTAAGCATAAAGAAAATAATACAAATGTAGGCAGTATAGGAGAAAAGCAAAAGAACACAAAGGAATACGCTTCCTAAAAATGTTATTGAAGACGGGACTCTTAAGTAACGAATAAGGGGAAGAGTTTGCTCTGTAAGTCATTAATTTCTTCCCGTGAATCTTTAGGTTTCATCTTTATGTGCAATTTGATAATCCTGGAAGTAACTATTTAACAATATTTTAGCAAAAAAGCATTTGTTTTGCATGCTTTGAACAAGCAACTAGACAACTGACATGTGGATTATACAACATGAGTAAAGTGAGATTTTTTCTTTTTTTTTTTCCTGTGTACGCTGTTCACGTTGCCATTGTACAGCACTGGTCACTATTCACTTCTGTTATGTTATACATTTCATTTTCTCCATTCTACATGAAAACACGATATAAAAAATTTTCTCAGCCTCCACTACAACAGGTGACCTCTTCTGTTCAAAGGCAAACAACAACAATAATAATAATAAATAATAATAATAATATTTTAATTATATAGTGTCTTTCCTATACTCAATGATGTGAAATAATATCTATGGAAAAAAGAAAAAAATGTAAAGCTACTCACGTCACATAACCCACCTGTCATTTATTAAGTCAAATACTTCAAAATGTGCAAAACGCAAACATTTTTTGCTAAAATATTTATTAGTAAACACCTCTAGAAAAATCCGAGTAGAATGTAAACAGGAAATGTACATTCCTATAATCTATGCTTTTGAATTGAAAACCTGCTGGAGTCTGAATCCACAACAGTCTTAAAGTTAAGTGTGTTAGGTAATTGACTGCACTGCTTATGTTTAATACCTACTGCAATCCAAAGCAAGTAATTTACATTTTAAACAGGAGGATCAGATAGATCAACATTAAACAACAAAACCATAAATATTATTAGAGGAAAAACCAGGGTATTGAACTACAATGCAAAAAATGAAATCTAAGCAATTGAAAAGTATTTGTATCATGACTTGAAATCTTGTTTTCCTCATTGTAAGAATTATTGACTTATCAATAATTATTTAGCATACGTTAAAAAATCTTATCATGTAAATTTTGCTTATCCCATTGGCAGATGTTTTTTCTAAATAAATTTGTCTAGTTTTTGTATATGCATTTTTTGCAGTGTAGAAGTCCAGTATATGTGTGAATACTACTAACAGAGGGATAGTGAGTAGACAGTCCTCGGCTCCTTCCATTATTACAATTTGGTTCACGAGTATTCCAAGTAAGAATATCATTGTACTCTGTACACATGACAATACTCTCCCAATGAACCTATTATTATTAATTTTTGTTGTATGCCTTGATGTGCCACACTCTTACAGAGACATATTTGATCTAAGCTGCTGGATGGTTGAGATGCAAGAGATATTCAGAAGACAGTCCAGAGAAGAAGGAAGCACAACCAACCCCATAGCAAAATCTCCTGACGATGGTAGTCAGCTATGAGAAAGAGACTATGAGCTATGAGAAACAATTGCAAAAAAATGAAACAAATAACCTTATATAGTTGTCATTCACAAAGTTCTTCTACATTTAGATCTTCATGCAGTGTTGCTCATCATGGTACAAGAAAATTAACTGATGGCCCAGTTGAGATAGTGTTGTAGTAAACCTCATTAAAGATTTGTATGAATGTTAAATTGTGGTTACAACTGCTGTTTCCAAGATGACATACAGTATTTATTTTCAATTATGTCAAAGAATCCATCTTATTTTGGGTCATAGCAGGCATTCTCTCCATGCATAACTGCAACGTCCAATTTTGAAATCCCTAGCAGTGGTTGAAGAAGGTGTAAAACCACACACTGCAGGGTACGGATTGTTCTGGGATGTGCTCTAGGAATTCAGAAGGTTTGTTTTAATGCCTACATAACTGGTCAGGAGGCTTAGACTTTCAAATCAATGATGCTGTGCTATTATTTTTGTGTGTGTTATGCTGCACAACACTGCAGTGCTAGCTCGTATACGCCTTCCCCATGATGCAATAGAAGATGATAACAAGGAGACAGAGAAGATATACGGAGATATGGAGAGCCAGAAGGGGATGGGTTGTTTGGGATGAGGAGACAAAGACTTTATTGGAGGGTTTGAATATGAAGGTCCATACTATCACATGTGTTTTCACTTGATTTTTGTATGAATTATGTTTGCAGATATGTGTGTTGTTTTTACTTATGTGTTACTTCCGTTTTAATTTTCAGATTAATAAATACGATGCATACTCTTTTTTGAATTGCCATTATTCCACTTAAGTTAAACTTTATTTTCTTAGCAATAATTGTGTTATTCATGATGTTCTAATAGTAAAAAATATATTTCACATTGACATTCAGGACTGCTGCGGTGGGTTGGCACCCTGCCTGGGATTGGTTCCTGCCTTGTGCCCTGTGTTGGCTGGGATTGGCTCCAGCAGACCCCCGTGACCCTGTGTTCGGATTCAGCGGGTTGGAAAATGGATGGATGGATGGATGGATGGATGGATGGATGGATGGATGGATTCAGGACTGGCAATGCATTTTTGTGTGCAGATGAAGAGAAGGAATCAACAAAAAATGCACTTTGAAATACATTGGTATATGTTGGGTAACAAAGTAATTTGCTAAACAGTTGCAAAAATGGCAAGAGGTTTGTTAGTTTGTTCCTTATTCTTTAAAATGCATTGTTCAAACAAGTGGGACAGGGCATGTTAATTCCAATTGCACCATTTAAAAGTATGTCAAAGTAACAAGAACTTTTTTTTTAATTCAGGAAAGAAAAATTTACGTGCTGATAATATGAGAAAAGTGTCTTTTTATAGCTCAAATTTGTTGAACCAGTGGACTTCCTATTACAAAGCATATGAAAGTATATTTTTTCTATAGGGTGTCGCACAAAAAGTCTCTGGATGGATATCTGAAGTTCTTGTCTTCTATATTGAAAAACCAGATGATGTTTGTTTTAAGAAAACTAGCAGACACTGTGGATGATGCACTCTTCTTTTTAACGTAATCTTATATTCTTGGTCTACTAATACTAATATTCACAAAAATGACATCATATTTCACAGCAAAGGAAGCAAAATGTGTAAAAGCAATACAGAAAAAGAACAAATGACAGTAAGTGCAATAAAGATTTCTTGACATTCTCACATAAGTAGGTGACTCCAGACTAAAATGATTTTTCAAAACCCTATGAGGTTTCTTAGTTTGCTGCTTCTTCTATGCAAGGAATAAATTAAATATATATGAAAAATCATTTCCAAAGTTGGAAATACATGACTAAAGAATAATGGCTGACTCCAAGCCATTTGCACCTCTCTTACTTGCACCAGAGAGTGACGATGTGTTGTAAGCTGGTCGGACAAGCAAGTTAGAATTTCACTGTACTCTGTATATGTGACAATACTACTACTAGTATTACTACGACTACTACTTGCAGTAAGAAATCCTCCCTTTTTCATTATTTACTCTAATTGTCAGCAGTATTGCAAGATCTGGTAGACAAATTGAAGTAAATCCCATTAATTACATGCAGATGTTTCACATGCTTTGGCTACATCTTTTCTCACTTTGCGTATGCAATCGAGAAACCATCTTAAATTCTACCCAGGAAGCCGGGGTTTGTATTAACCCCTAAAAATTCTAGCTTGGAAATGAAAAGTCCAACATCTTAACTATGTGGTTGGCAAAAGACATTTAAAACAGCAAATGACCAAGACAAATGCCATTTCACTTGAAAGAAAACAAGCAAATGCAAGATTTTGTAGGGTTCATAGGATATTGCACAATGTTTATTAAACACATTTTAATATAGCAGTATTTCTATGAAATATGACATAAGCAGAAAATATATGTACTGTATGCTGACCCAGCCTTTGTTACATGCAAAATATAGTGTACCAAATGCCAAAAGAAAAAAAAATGGCCATGTGATTTACAACCCTACTAGTTTCACCTTATTCTCTAGTCAGATGCATCTGAGGGCATGGGGAGCTAAACTGAGATAATGCTTCTGAGGTGGAATATTCCACAGTTTTCTTACTGTTCTGAAGAGTCATGTGCCACATTAGAATGGGAGGTTTTTATTGCCAGTCTAATTTATTATCAGTAACACATTGGTATGTCTTAAATTTCACTTCCATCAATCAGTAAAATGGTTAAATAAAGATGTTGACATCCTCAAGCCTACTTAATCTAATTCATGATGATCGAGGTCCAGAGCCTGTTCCAACACCATCAACCTTGGACAGGACAATAGTCCATTGCAGGGCTCACTCATGTGCACCGCCACACTCATAATATATCAATTTGGAATCGCCTTTTAATATGCCAATACTAAAATCAGGTAAGTATCTAATTTTCTTTCCGGAAAGAAGGCAATAATATTTTTACTTTGACATTAATGACCTTGAATGCAGATGAACAGAGAAATCAAAGAAAGAAGGTCTTATGTCAACAACACTGACCTAGAACACATTAGTGAGATCTCCTTTATGCTATCAGATTTTACAGAACCAATAGTCACCAAGTATAAACATGCATTAGAATCCTCTAAAATATTTATCCTTATTTTCTTGGCCACTGTCTAGCAGAAACTGCAAAATACATCCCTATATTCAGTACAGTTCTACTTTGCTTTTAAATATTTGTATATTGGTTTGAGTATTGTTTTAATACATAAAAGTAAAAAAGTGAGAACTTGAAAACTGATAGGTTATCAGTTAGGGTAAGCTACATTGTTTCATGTACTTAAAATATATTAATGTCACTATATCAGACCAAAAAAACACCATCACAAAAGATTACCTTGACAGGGTGAAGATAGCCCTGCATTCTCAATGGTTGAACATGATCTACCACGTTGTTTCCTTGGTCCAAGGTCTGGGTAAGATGAGCAATGTAATTTGCAGCCAGTATTAGGATGTCCAGTTTTGACAGCTTTGTGTCAGGTGGGACTGAAGGCAAAGCTGCTTGCAAATTATGAAACGCCTGCCTTAAATTTTGAACCCTGCTCCGTTCCCGTGCTGCATTCACAGGGTACTGTTGGGATTTGCCCACATTCTGATGGTTCCTGGTGCTCGCTCCCATCTGTCAATGGCAGAAAAGAAAAATTTAATTCCAAGACTTCTAACTTCAGAGATATCAACAGGTTGTCACCTTAATTTTTAAAATCTTCATACTAGTATTTGAGAAAGACTGTTACCGTATGAATTAAAAGTGCTCTCCATACTAAATTCAGTGAAATTGTGAAACTTAGTACATCATAATTGATGGATTCACATAAATATAACTTATTAATTAATTAGCAGTCACAAGGGTACAGAGTGTATCCAGGCAGCATTGGGTGCAAGGTAAGAAGCTATCCTGGATGGGGAATCAGTCCATTGCAGGGTCTTCTCATAGATAAACACACACACTCATAACCCACAAAGGGCCAGTTTGGTGTCACCAGATACCTAATCTGCATTCACTGGGGATGAGGGAGAAAAACTGGAGTAACCAGAAAAATTCTGTCACAAACGCAGAGAGAACATGGATAACATCTGCACAGGATGCTGGGTCTGTGTTTGGAACTCTGCTTGTTGTTATGTGATGAGTTTGTTGCCTTTTGTTTATATTAAAAGCAAACTGCGATTTAGTGATTTTACAGATGAGATTCTATGGTGACTGATATTATGACCTTTTTAAATTACTTGATATACAACAAAGATTGCTTATAATGGCTTGTGTATGTTATATTTATTTTAAACTACAGTGTAAATGCATTATTATCCTCTAAAGACACGTATGGTCTCTCTTACTAATAAATATAAATAAAATTACTTTAGGAAACAGACCATCATGTATTTAATAAGCTGTGAGTCAGGTATGAGACAGAAATCTGTGGTCTTGCTTCATGTAATGACAAATTCAGCCTGTGTGATTACAAATATAATACATAAAGTACATATAATACATATCATATGGATCATGTCTCAAAAGTATACTGGAAAATGTTACATTTATTATGAAATATAAAACTAGATAAAACATCAAGGCACAACAAATTGACCAATTTCTGATCATCTAGCAAAGCTGTTAAAAGTTCCATCTTCCAGCCTTTTAACACCATCCTTCTTACTTTAAATATACAGAGAGAACACATTTTAGCTTGTTGGCTTACTGCTTCCCAACTAGCTTAATGTACAACAAAACTCACCCTTTTCCCCTCATCTTTAAGTGCCTGTCGACTGTAGAATCCTTCTTTTCTGTGTTTAAGTCTTGTGTAAGAAGATAGCACTGCAGAAGCTGTCCTCATCTCAAAAGATGTGGATGTTATTCTATTTGTTGTAAATTCAGCCATCATTAAAAAGTTACTAGTTCTGTTTGAACATTTAAGTCCTTTTTTGAACAGCAAAATACCGTTCACCCTGAAAGTATCTGGGCTAAGGAAAAACAACAAAGATTCACAGCTCAAATATCCAATTGCCTGATGTAAGGTTTTTAATAAAGTAATTTCTCATCCTCCTTTCTTATCTAGTTTGAGCTAATGAGGGAATAGTCTACTAGCCCTTATCTCTAGACCATGCGTTTCTCTGACTCCCACTGTTTCTTTGGCAAAGTCAGCCTCTGGGGGCAAGGAAAAAAATGCATTTGCAAAGCAAGTCTTACAAATTGCCCTTGTACAGCTTGAAGATCAAAAAAGCATTTGACCCTGATTACCTTAGACACCCAAGTTACACAGGTAACTATGCTGGATTTAGCGTCATAATGCACTAAAACGTTTTCATTTTTTTTACTTATAAATATATGTACTATGAGGAGCACCTGGGACAATCAGGACTACTGGTAAGGATGAGCCTTCTCCCCTTATCTGGCAGAGGGGACAAAACAGTAGACAGAAGGGGGAAATAACCACTCAAGAGTGCATGTTGCCTCGACTTGCTGTGTGCCAGCATTCCCAGGCCAGTGTGCCCTTGAACATGGCTGCAGGACATGTTGGAATGTGCACTTCTGTAGGACTGCTTTGCTGGGTCCCATGGGTACCACCAGGGGGAGCTGCAGGAAGGACCTGTTCCTACTTTTCAGAGCTCCTGCCAGACCCAGGAGTGCTTCCTGCTTGTGGTGTCCTGACTCCAGAAGTACTCCTCATCCAGCATTAAAGGGGCTGCCTCTTCTCACATGGAGAGTCAAGACTGGGAGAGGAGTTGAGTGAGTCTTCCCGGGGAGAAGAGGAGGAGAAACGACTGTGCTTTAGTTATGGACTATTAAATGGAAGAAACCTGTGAAACATATTTGTAAATAATGTGATTGTGTTTGCTTTGAAACTGTGTTAGTATGGCTGTGTCAAGGATTTGGGGGTTGTGAGATGCCTACTTCAGGACACAGCACATATTCTGTACATGTGAAAATACAGTTACTATTACATTTACATATATATTATGAAGTAGTGATTAGTGCAAATGCCTCACATTGTACTGGATAAAACTATTACAAAATCTGAAATCTTTATATGAAAGTCTTTGTATGACTGAGTCAAAGAATGTCTGTGCTGGAACACGATGTGGTACAAAAAAAAGTCTTAATAATCTCACGTTGTCATCATTTTCACATTTCACTGCCTTGGTCAAGATTCATGTAGTCTTTCAGTTAAAGTTAAACTTTAACTCTGATGCTTTTTGTTTCATTTGATCTGTCAATGATCCAATTACTATGTATGAGAGATCAATGACTTAAGAAGCTTGTTATTATTATTATTATGAGGCGTACAATAATTAGTCTATGTTCTATCTAGCTATCCATCTACAAATGTATATAAAGTTGAATGTGTGTCTGTTTGTCTGGTATTCAAATCCACAATGTACCTCTGGTACATTTTGCACAGATTCTCCATATGAATAGTGGCAAACCATATGCTATATTTCATTACGCAAATTTAGTTGCTGCCCCAAACCCAGGTTGTGCCATTTACCCCGTTACTATGTATATAAGAAACATATCTGGGCCTCACTTATACCAATAGTAATGTGGCTTTATAATGCCTCACTAGGATATGACTATTCTTTTTATTTTAGCCAAGTCAAAGGTTTTTTCATTTTAGTAATTCTGGTGTTTATTTCTTTATTTACTTATTGTGCTTCCGTAAAAGGTCAAATTTCTCCCTTAGGACAAATAATGTAATAAAGCAATATCTATGTCAGTCTATTGTTTTTTTTTGCAGAATAAATGTTATTCTATGTGACTGATTGCTGAGAAGATGAAGATTTCAAAGAGAAGGTGTCTGATACTCCCTTGAGAGAAGAGGCCAAACTGAATTCATCCAGGAGAGAAGAGGAAGTGAAAGCCAAGATGCACAACTGCCCCAGAGGATAAGTACATTAGAGCGTCTAGTTTGAGAAACAATCGCTTTACAGGTCCTCAGTTGGCTGCTTCCTTAACTACACACCAAATACCAGTGTCATCTGCAACAGTGAAAAGATGTCAGCATTAGAGGCAGATTTGCAATGGAAAAAATACCCCTGACTTAGAATTATCTGTCCATAATACTCTTTTCCTGTCATTTACCATCCAAAGTCAGTGTTCTTTTGCCCATTTTACTGTTTTCTTTTTATTTGCCAGTGTTCTGATCTGGCTTGTTCTTTGAAACTCTTTTTCTATGGCCAGAATCCCAAAGTCACACAGATTGCACATACTTGCACTTGCTCAATTTAGAGTCACCAGTCAGCCTAACTTACATGTTTTTGGATGTGGGAGGAATGCATATCTGATCTCAGGAACATTCTGTAACAAACTACATGCTTCAGACTGAATTTCTAAAATTTTCTACTTTGATGAACATTATAAAAATCTCTTCGGAACTTATTCTAGATGTCATACAACTTCCTCTTTATAAAATTCTATTATAATAATGGAAAAATTTCTATTTGATTGTAATAGTATAGCTGTGCTACGGGTTAAACTAATTGGTCTGTAATTGACAAGATTCAGAATAATCTCCTAATGATGCAATAAAAGCTAGTTTCCCATTTTTAGGAGTTCCCTTGCTTTGTAAAGACCACCAAAAACTAATTATAATAGTAAGGTTTATATACTTATTTTAAGGTAACTATTTTCCTGTCTGTGTGATTGGTTTTTGCTTTACACAGATGAATTAGAAAATGTGCAAAATACTGAAGTTAAAACCATGTTACACTCAGATGTGCACATAAAAAGGCAGTTGTTTCAAATTAATACTGTTATACTCACTAGCCCTGGCCTTGGAGACTGCTGACATGTTGCATCTTGGTTAGCACATGCAAGATGGCATTTCACTGCATTCTGTAACAATCCCGAGTTGTTTCGTCGTATAGTGGGTGCGGCAACGCAGTGTACCAGTGCATGCTCCCCAACTTGACTTGACTGTAACAATAAACCTTTAGGATTTTTTTAGGAAATACTGTAAAGGTCAAGATCTCTTTGTTATGACACAGCCGTACAAACCTCAACCTATATACAAATATAAAGTCATATTTTCAGATAAATAAATAAAAGTACAGTTCTGATTGTATATGTACATATTCTTCTTGTACTACCAAAAAATATATATCCTGAAGGTAACCATATGTGGCAAAGACATTACTTGAACCAGTTTTCTCTGCACAAAGTTTTCAGACAAAGAGAGGTAAGGAGAAAAAGAAAATGTACTGAAGTAGGATAAAAGTTCATTAATGAGCTTCTAGTTAAAAAGCATTTTAAACTAGCAGTGTGATTATAAGTCAGTCTGTCAATGGCTAACCTGCTAAGTCCTGAAAAGGGTTGTGGGGAATGCTGGAGCCAGTCCCAGTTAGCACAGGGTGCAAGGCAGGAACAAACCCTGGACAGGGTGCCAGTACATTGCAGGGCAAACATACACACAACCACATACTAGGGCCAATTTAGCATCACCAATCCACCTAACCTGCATGTCTTTGGCCAGTGGCAGGAAACCGGAGGGCCTGGAGGAAACTAACGCCGACCAAAGGCGGACCTGGTACGCAAACCCTGGTCTCCTTACTGCAAGGCAACAGTGCTACCACTGCACTACCCTGTGATTATTAGTAAAATAAAGAAATAAGGTGATGTTTCTTGTGCCTGATGGTTGTTGAGATAGGTTTGAGCTGCCCCATGACCCTAGCTTGGGCTAGTGGTTTAGAAAATGACTGGATAAAGAAATAAAAATAGCTGTTATAATCAAATTATAACAGCCAAACCAAGTGATCATCAAGCCTGAGCCTATCCAGGTGGCCATCAGGTGTCAGAATAAATGGATCTCCAAACAGGTCTGCTGGGCCTCAGCCCATGGGCTAAAAAGTGAGAAAATAAAACAAACTGAGTCTTGGAAGTTGAACACCATTGTGGTGGTAAGAATTTTGGGCTACTTGTGTTTTCTAATGAATTTAGACTGGTTGATAGGTGTTGGTCTACATTGGTTGGCAGCATAACTGAGATAATGTTGACATAAATGCTGGCTGAATAACCCAATTTTTACAAGCTGTCTGGATGCTTGTTCTAGTTGGCATCAGGGGATAAAGGAGGGAAGCCCAAAGTCTTATTGCACCCAGGGGCCCATGTACTTTGATTCCATTTCATGTATGTCAGTCCACTGCAGGAAACATTCACTCATATAGGGTCAATATAGGGTTTTTTTTTCATACAAGTGATCATGTGTGATAGATGCTTAAATGTATCTCACTGCCCTGTGCTGGACTGGCATTTCATCCAGGGTTGTTTTTTACCATGTACCCAATTTTTCACAGTATTCTTTAAAAATTAATGTTACATGAAAGTAAACAGTTTTCTGCCAAAAACTTTTCCTCCTTTGTAGACGTAGAACAATTCCCTATTTCAAATCTACTGAGCTTTTATCATGGATACAGAGTATCTAGAATATATAAAGCATATATACAGCGTAAAAAATGGATTTTATGTCTTGTGCTCTAAGACTGAATACAGTAAGCACTTCTTTCTGCAAACAGTTGTGGGAATCTGGAACAACCTAATGAGACATATAGCTGAAGCAGAAACATGGACAACATTTAAGAAATATCTGGATGAGATATTGGAACAGCTTAGCTATTAGCTAAACAAATAAGCTTGATGGACTGAAAGGTTTCGTCTTGGTTGTAAAAACTTCTTATGTTCTTATATTAAAGAAATTTAGTAACCTACTTTGTGCATTCTCTTCTTGTAGTTTGTCCTCATTTATAATTAGTCCTATAGAACTGCAATATATTCTGTTTCTTTATTTAAACAAATATTCCCATTGTTCTTACCTGGTTAATAAAGACTGTAGCCAATTTTCCATGTGTAACAAACAATCGCTAAATAAACTATTTCTTAAACTTAACCATTAAAGTATTTGTATAACTGAATGAGTTTTCAGTTTTGAGAAAGAATTTAGGGATGATACTTTAAAATTTTTTCTTGTGAAATGTATTTATAACGATTATGATAATTTCTGCTAACCAAATGGCTCTTTATTTTGCTTTTTATGACATGTAAAATGTACTGCATTTTTTTCTATCTGAATTATACTGAAAGTTGGTTATGCCTTGTACCATAAACTGCTGCATGGTGTAGTGGTAAAGCAGGTAGCATTTTGCCTTAGAACCCTTTCTTGATTTCAGTACCTTTAGTGTGATGATAGCATACTTTCTGCATTTGCATGCAGGTTTCTTCCAGCAACTTTGATTTATTCTCAAAGGCCAAAATCATGCAGTCAGATGAAATTTATGTTATCTTCATGTGCATTTCCTCTTTAAAGGACTGTCATCTTAGGTAGTGCAGGTTCCTGCCTTGTGCCCATTCTGGCTAAGATAGTTATGGGTATGCTAACAATATATTGTTCTTACAAAGCTTTTTATAGACATACAGTAAATGTACACAGGCATCTTTAGCATATAGTTGATAAAACAAACTTTAGGTAAGCACATTTACTTAAACATTAATGACATGAAAAACAAAATATATTTATGGTGCTGAGACTCAAGGTCAGAGGCTGCTTCCGAGAAGTATCTACAGTGCATTCAGAAAGTATTCACAGCGCATCACTTTTTCCACATTTTGTTATGTTACAGCCTTATTCCAAAATGGATTAAATTCATTTTTTTCCTCAGAATTCTACACACAAAACCCCATAATGACAACGTGAAAAAAGTTCACTTGAGATTTTTGCAAATTTATAAAAAATTAAAAAATTGAGAAAGCACATGTACATAAGTATTCACGGCCTTTGCCATGAAGCTCAAAATTGAGCTCAGGTGCATCCTGTTTCCCCTGGTCATCCTTGAGATGTTTCTGCAGCTTAATTGGAGTCCACCTGTGGTAAATTCAGTTGACTGGACATGATTTGGAAAGGCACACACCTGTCTATATAAGGTCCCACAGTTGACAGTTCATGTCAGAGCACAAACCAAGCATGAAGTCAAAGGAATTGTCTGTAGACCTCCGAGACAGGATTGTCTCGAGGCACAAATCTCTGGAAGGTTACAGAAAAATTTTTGCTGGTTTGAAGGTCCCAATGAGCACAGTGGCCTCCATCATCTATAAGTGGAAGAAGTTCGAAACCACCAGGACTCTTCCTAGAGCTGGCCGGCCATCGAAACTGAGCGATTGAGGGAGAAGGGCCTTAGTCAGGGAGGTGACCAAGAACCCGATGGTCACTCTGTCAGACCTCCAGACGTCCTCTGTGGAAAGAGGAGAACCTTCCAGAAGGACAACCACCTCTGCAGCAATCCACCAATCAGGCCTATATGGTAGAGTGGCCAGACGGAAGCCACTCCTTAGTAAAAGGCAGATGGCAGCCCGCCTGGAGTTTGCCAAAAGGCACCTGAAGGACTCTCACACCATAAGAAAGAAAATTCTCTGGTCTGATGAGACAAAGATTGAACTCTTTGGTGTGAGTGCCAGGCGTCACGTTTGGAGGAAACCAGGCACCGCTCATCACCAGGCCAATACTATCCCTACAGTGAAGCATGGTGGTGGCAGCATCATGCTGTTGGGATGTTTTTCAGCGGCAGGGACTGGGAGACTAGTCGGGATAAAGGGAAAGATGACTGCAGCAATGTACAGAGACATCCTGGATGAAAACCTGCTCCAGAGTGCTCTTGACCTTAGACTGGGGCGACGGTTCATCTTTCAGCAGGACAACAACCCTAAGCACACAGCCAAGATATCAAAGGAGTGGCTTCAGGACAACTCTGTGAATGTCCTTGAGTGGCCCAGCCAGAGCCCAGACTTGAATCCGATTGAACATCTCTGGAGAGATCTTAAAATGGCTGTGCACCAACGCTTCCCATCCAACCTGATGGAGCTTGAGAGGTGCTGCAAAGAGGAATGGGCGAAACTGGCCAAGGATAGGTGTGCCAAGCTTGTGGCATCATATTCAAAAAGACTTGAGGCTGTAATTGCTGCCAAATGTGCATCGACAAAGTATTGAGCAAAGGCTGTGAATACTTATGTACATGTGATTTCTCAGTTTTTTTTATTTTTAATAAATTTGCAAAAACCTCAAGTAAACTTTTTTCACGTTGTCATTATGGGGGTGTTGTGTGTAGAATTCTGAAGGAAAAAATGAATTTAATCCATTTTGGAATAAAGCTGTAACATAACAAAATGTGGAAAAAGTGCTTGCTCTTATATTAACTGGCAGAGGTTCCATTCTTGCTTTGTTATTACTGCGCTAATCGTTTGCTTTTGAATGGACTGGGAGAATCTCATTCAGGGATGTCACTATCTTGCACCTGTTTATTATGGGAAATGTTTCAAAGCAGGTTAAAAATTGGCACTGTCTTATGCAAAGTTCAGTTACTGTACCACTCCTAAGAGGCGCTCCAGTAAAAAATAAACTTTAACTAAACAGAATGCGATAAACGTAGAAAAATGTGACATTTTCCCGACACTTTTGGATCCGATATTAACATATCGCGATTATCTTCTCATAGGGGAGCTTGGGGACTGACTGCTGATTCTTAAAAACAATTTTGATAAATTAATAGTTAACAACCCAGGAACCACACATATGAGTACAACAAAAATTAACAAATGCAATCCCTCCCAACGAACACACATCTTCCACGTACAACGCTATTAGACGTCTGGTCGGGTCACGTGAACTAGCACGAAGCACGTATCGTGACGTTATTATTAGTAAGTCGCTGACACGCACGCGCAATGAGCTTCGCCGGTTGCAGGCGAATCGAGGAAGGAACTGAGCTGGATGAAGTAAGTTAAGTAAGCAGCTGGCACACGAAAATAAACTCTTAAGTATGAGAAAGAGAGAATATGCAGGGGAAAGACAGTGCATTTACTTGAAAGTTTATTAACATATGTGAGAACTGCATTTTGATCAGAGAGAGCAGCAGCTTTACAAAGATAGATGCGAAACGATAGCAATCTCTTAGAGTTGGCAGGAAGGCTGGCACGCTCGGAAATGCTGGGGAGCAAACAATTTACTGCTCATTGAAAATGTGTATCATTTGAGATCTTTCGTGCATTCTTTCGTCCTCTAGTATATGACAAATGATGTTTAGTCAGTTGCAGTGCGATATCAGCGTCGAGTCACAATGGAGCGAGCGTAACAAAACATGACACGTCAGAAAACGTTACATTGTGGCCCTGGTGCAATCAGCTGCGGACTGATGCGTATCCCGAAATCATTAAGACGAAACTTCACGCATTCACCCGGATGTGAAATTAATGATTTTCTATATCGGGCCAAGAGGAGAAAACGTCATGATTAAAGAGGCACTACTATAATATGATCAGCCTTTAATTAATTAAATAAATCGGTGTTATGTTCACCGTGGTGCATTGTTTACTTAATGGCACTGTATCTCAAACTGGATAGGACTTTGGTAATTACTGAATGCTGTGGTAAAATGCAATACTCTTGTAAGCCTTGCAAGATTTGATTGCAAATTTCGGGTGGGAAAAAGTCTTCACACTGAATTTTGTAGAATCTTCCTTGTTTCAGACGAGAATGCTGTGTGAACTAGAGCTGTTAATTATGGTTGGATGTCATTTGTTTTATGACACCTTCTGAGTTTTTTTTTTGCAGCGGAGCAGATAAATTTCATCTTTAGTATTAAAACAACTAAAACCAAACATCATACGTCGTTGTTATTGTACATTAGCCTTATTGTGCTTTTACTATAAATAAAACGACAGAGTGTAAAGTGTTTAGGTAAGCAGCAATGAATGTACTGATAGCAATAATGCAATTATTTTTACAGAACGTAAAGGAGATTAACTTCACTATGTGAAATGGGAGGGAAAAAAGCTAAGTAACTGTGTTTGTTTGCAATCCATTCATTTGCTGAACTGTCAGTCGCATAAAATTAAAGTAAGAACCCCTCCTGGATAGACTAGTAGTTCTTTGCAGTTTTTCTAATCATTCTGCCCCTCGCTCAGCCAATATCACCTAGGGATTAACACTTGGAATAGTTGATGGCAAAATGCATTTAGGAAAGCTGAAGAGAAAAACAGGAGAAATGGGTGGGAGAAGAATTTGATTAATGATTTCTATACTTTTTAAAGTTGAGAATTTTCATGATGTTGAGCTTGTCACTGCTCCAGCTTTTGTGGCTTAGTTTGAAAGACAATTTGTATCTGTTGTCTGGCCAGAAAGGTAGAAAATGCTAATGATGGTTTGGGAGAAAGTACTAGGAAAAGGTGCGTCATTTTTTTTAATCAAATGAACAGCTGGATATTTTCTTAAATACCACTACTTAATAAGTTCTTAATGTGGGACTATATCCATGCTAGTCTAATGTCCGTTTGCCTGTCTCAAAAATTAGGTCAAAGTCTGGTAAATATTGGCTACTTTTACATTGTACAGGTAGATCCCAATCAGAGCTTTAAATCTGGACCAGTTTATAATAATCATATGTGGAAGAGGCTATATGCTGCAGGTTTAAATTCAAAAATATGTACATCTTATAATGTACATACAAACAGGTAGAAAATGAAATCAAAGAGGCATTATTCATTTAGCTGTTTCTCATTTTTTGTAAAATGGTGGTTAACATCTTCTCAACCTTTTCTGCCAGCAACAGACTTAAATGTAATGTACTGAAAGAATTTTCCATTGTTGTGTAAATCCATCTTGTCTTTGTCTTTAGCTTCTTGCTTTTCTAATCATCATTGCCATTTGCACATTTTTGTAATGGAGAAAACTGTTTAAGTTTCTTCTTAGTGTAGATGCTTCCCATGAAAAGTCTGGTTTGATTTGATTGAAGTGGGAGGAGCTGTCAAATTATGTATATACTGATAGATAGATAGACAGACAGACAGATAGAATGATAGATCAAAATTTATTTGTTCCTGGGGGGGGTGGGGGGGGGATTTGGCTTTTTACAGAAGCTCTTTAAATATATAAATATGTAAATGGATAGATACATAAGTATAGATGCGCACATCACACATCATGCTACGGTCTGAATACAAACCAGAATGACTAAAAAAAATGAACATTTGCAGTCACAGTAAGGCATTTTCAGGCATATTTCTGTTGGTATAATGGAACCCCATGAGTTTTTCTTGACACTCTTCTGCTGAATAATTTGTTGGCTGAAAATCGTCAGTGTTAGTGTATCAGAGAGAGGATGTATAGCATTGTTCATAATGGCACTTAGTTTTGTTTTCATTCTGTCCTTTGCTGCTACCTCCAGGGGGTCCAGAGTGTGTCCTGTAACTGAGCCTGCCCATTTAATTAGCTTGTTACTCTCTTGTAGTATTGTTACGAGCCTAGCACACCATAGCTTAGAATATTGCAGTGGCTGTCACAGAGTTGTAGACGTGAAGGATGTCAGTTCCTACATTTAAAGGAACGCAGTCCTTTAAGGAAAAAGAGGCTGCTCTGCCCTTTCTTATATAGTTTCTTTGTGCTACGAGACTAGTCCAACCTGTGATTGTTGTGTACCCCCAAGAACATGTCGGAGAGCATCACCTCTGTATTCACTCGCTGGATAACGACTGGACAAAGAGGCTGTTTGGTGCGGTGAAAATCAATAACCGTCTTAATAATAAAAAGCAGTTTTTGTATAGTAAGAGCAAAGGTTTAGTATAATAAGAATGAATTACAGGACATGCAGACAATGATAAAATAATTGTTCCACTGCACTCTAGATGAGAGACTCCAATTTTCAGGTTGTTGTTGATCATGAGTTTAAAGATAGTAGCAAAGATTAATGAAATATTTTAAAGTGATCTGAGGTTGCTTGAGACAGTGAAGCATTTTAATGTGATTTCATGAAGAACATTCACAACATAATAATACATTATTTTTCCACAGACTACAGCTTTATTTTCACCAGTATAATTAAAATGGGAAGGCAGAAGACTCCAGACCTGTATCGTGCTCCATTTCCCCTTTACACTGTGCGAGTACATCGTGATACTGGGTTAGTCATTACTGCTGGAGGAGGTGGTGCAGTCAAGACTGGGATCAAGAATGGGGTGGTAAGTCTAACTAGTGGCACTGCCTTGGTAATTAAATCAGTTGACTAATTTCTAAAATAGTTGGATAAAATGAATGTATTTTTATCTATTTTACCTGAAGTCTTTATTTAATTTGCATGATAAAAAATCTGAGAAAAATAACAGATTTAACTGAAAAACATTTTTCCAGCATTGAGAAATAATTTTGAAAGATATAATCTCATACTTATTTATTTAGGCACAGTGATTACCATTGCCTTCTCCTAGATGCAGTTTCCCATGTTCAGTTATTGCACCTGATGGTTGTCAGTTTAGAGGTTATGCATTCTGTCCATGTCTTTGTGGGGTTTTCTCTTGATACTCTACATTTTCACTGATATCCCCAAAGACCTGCATATTTTAAGTTTATTATGGGTACCATTTTTGCATGAACATGACTATGCCCTCCCTATGTGGACTTGCCTCTGTCAGAGTTGTTTCCTGTCTTGCACTTGATGAAATTGGAATAGATTCCAGCTCCACACAAATGTAAATCACAAGTGGGATGAACTGCTTAGAGTCCATTAGAGTCCTTTACCCATACTTCTTGTCAATCTGATGTTTAAAGTGATAAAATCCTTCTCCTGTGTTGTGCTGCTTTTTTCTAATGATGGATTCCTCTATTCCACTATTGTTTCTGGCTACTGAATGTTTGTAAAGTACTGTCAATTAGTGAATGTGTTCAAGTGATACTAATGGTGTTTTGGAGTAGAATGTGGTTATCCAAAGAGTATACCATGACACACTCAAAGCAAGAAGCCCTTGTTATAATTCTTTTCTTATTATTTAATGTATAAATGTCCTAAAATATGTCAGTGTTCATTACTGTTTAGAAAAATATAACTTTATATGAATACAGAATTAAATTTTTTATGGTGCTGCATTTTGCAGGGTGCACATGGTCCCTGAAAAAGTTGTTTTTTTTTTTAAATCTTAGATAGATAGAACTTTATTTGTCTGTAAGGAGAAATTTGGCTTCTGCCTTAAAATAATACATAAATAAATTAAGAAAGTAAATAAATACATAAATGTGCACACAGACATACACTTTGGACTGAACACACACCAGAATGACTATAAAGCAAGAAAATTAAAAAGAAAGAAAAAGTTCTGACTTGGCTGTCACAGTCCCTGTGAGACATTATACAGACGTATTGCTGTTGGTATAAAGTAGCCCCAGTAGTGTTTCTTGACACACTTCTGATGAATAATTCATTGACTGAAAGTACACAATACTAAGTGTATCAAGAGACGGGATGTGCAGCATTGTTCATAATGGCACTCAGTTTTGTTTTAATTTTCGCCATTGATGGCTAAAAATACTATACATACACATATCCCAAAACAGAAGGGGGAAGGACAAAACACTTTCACATTTGAGTAAAATAGCACTTAGCTTGACTTTTAAAGCCGACTAAATATCTTCAAACAAATAATTGCTTAGGCCCAGGATGGCAACATGTCATCAGGGCAAGAGTCTCTGGTATAACAGAATCATAGAAGAACTGAGTTTCTGGCAGGTTACTGAGGTCTTGACTCGTCGTCAACCATGTGCCTTGGTTTGGAAAAATTTGATCTGTTAAGCACTGCGATAGACAGGCAGCAGCAAGCATCAGGGTGTTTTTGCTTCTATTTAATCACCTTATTAGTTAAAAACTTATGTCCAGTAAACAATGTATTTATCCCAGATACCACTCCTTTAAGTTCTTGGTTATATACACCGTTTTGTGCATGGCATTTAGCTCTGGGTCTTCTATAGTTTGTTTCTAAATGCTTACATTTGAAAGGGGCCCCTTAGCTACTATATTGCTTACTTTTCCCAATAAAAGCTAAAATGGTTTCTGGTGACTGGATTAATGCAAGATAGATATACGGCACATTTTCCCTTGAATTTACCCCTCTGTTCCGGAGTTTAAAATTACAACTAAAACAGTTCAGATGTGATTAAAGTGCACATTACAGATTTTAATTTAGCTGTATTTGCATAATTTTCAGCCACACCATTTAGAAATGACAACACATTTTATACGTCTGACATTATGTTAAAGCATTATGGAGGGCACTGTATGTGTAGATGCAGCAAAATCACAAGTGTTTGCATATCCATTTAAAGCATACATCACAGTGAGTGTACTGATTATTTTTGCTACACAGTATAGTTACCAATCTGCTGAATGTTTAATGTCTCTCTCCCCTAGCATTTCCTGCGTCTTGAATGTGTAGAGGGACAAGTAACTGCATCGCTTGCTCACTCCTTTGACACAGACACACATCCCACAATGAATATGGAACTTGGGGCTGATGTCATTGCAGCAGGACAGGATGCAAACTGTTGCTTGTTACGATTTAAAGAAGTTACTAGTAAAGAAGAACCAAATAAGGAGGCTCCTGCAAAGAAAGGAGGTAAGTGAATTCTGTGGAAAGTACTAGTTCCTCTTAGCAAAATATGCAGATTATCCTTAAACCATGGCTGAAGAAGGGTTGTGCCTTTGGATTACTGGTGATGTTGCTTGGTTTTTAGATCAATTAGTTGTCTTGGTATGACCTGCTGTGACCACAGCAAAATCTACCAGAACTGGAAATCAAACTGTGAGAGAGGCCATTGTACAGTATGAAAAAGACTGACAAACAGTGTTCGGGAATTATATCAAGAAGTCATCAGTCAGGCAGTCAGTCATCGTCCAACCTGTTATATCCTCAAACAGGGTCACGGGGGTCTGCTGTAGCCAATCCCAGCCAGCACAGGGTGCAAGACAGGAACAAACCCTGGGCAGGGTGCCAGCCCACCGCAGGGCACACACACACACACACACACACAGGACAATTTAGGATCGCCAATGAACCTAACCTGCATGTCTTTGGACTGTGGGAGGAAACCCACGCAAACACGGGGAGAACATGCAAACTCCACGTAGGGAGGACCCGGGAAGCGAACCCAGGTCTCCTTACTGTGAGGCAGCAGCGTTACCACTGCGCCACCATGCTGCCCCCAAGAAGAAGTCGTCTTCTCTTTTAAAAAAAAAAAAAAAATCAACACTTAGTCCATGCACAAACATATGCACACAGCACTTATCATAACAATGTGATCCCTTCTTTATAGTATGGTGGATAAAGCATTATGGGGTAGTCGCATATTCATCTGGGACTGAAACAGTTGGTAACCTGGAAAGAGGCTCCAGAGAAGGCAAAATATAGTCCAAACTTTGAAAAAAACAAACTGTTTAATATAGGAAAGTTTAAATTGTGAAGTAAGTTTAATTTTCAGTATGACAGTGACTCTAGGCACATAGCCATAAAGCTGCAGTGGGGTGGCTGAGGTGCATAAAGGTGAGTGGTTCAGAATGATCTAGGCGCATCCTTACCCTGAATCCTATTTAAAATAATTCACTAAAAGTGTGTAACCAGTTATTGGTATCCCCTTAGTTTAACAGATACTGAGAAGTTCTGCAAGAGGGAAATTGTAAAAAAAATAAATAAATAATAATAATAATTTTCTTCGATTAAACACATTTTTGTTTTAATTTAAAAAAAAAAAAAAAAAACCAAACAAACAAACAAAAAAACTTCTGTCTTATTCCTTTCAACCCATTTTAATGCTGTACTTTTAAAATGAAGAATATCTGCCATTACATATATACTCATGCCAGGTTAAGCATTCTTCTCTTATGTATGTATTAAAACTCAGTCTACTATTTGTTATTTCACTGATGCCAGTGGTATCATGCTTAAATGTTCACACCTCTTGCAATTTTATTGGCTATTTATGTAATAGTGATGATACAACTGATCAGTTGCTGACCTAAATTGGCTTATTATTATGCCTTCAAAACACGATATCGGTAAATAAAATTTCTGCATTTGCTTTCCTAAGCTTTACAGCAATGAGGCATAGAGAGGACTAGAATATTAACCTTTACATTAAAGAAAGCGGAGAAATAAAAAAATAGGAATCGGGAGTCATCATGTACAATTATACAAATGGCAAGAAAGCACCTCCAATGAATTCAGACCTTTTTATTTTGTCATTTAATAAAACAGACACTGTTTGTCTGGGTTTAGATAGTCACTGAGCTTGTGTTTAGTACAGCAGCTCACATTTTAAATTAGGAAAAGAAAAGACATGAATATGAAATTGCTGCTTAATAAACAATAGGTTTGCTAACTTAAAAGAAAAATTTACTGTAAATTTGCTAAGCATATTAGAATTGTAATGTCTTTAAAATGTCTTACAAACATTTAATAGATTTGAGGCTTTGGTAAGAAACAGCTACTGCATAATTAAAATGGTCCGTAATCCATATTTAAGAATTAGAAATGTCTAGCTGTTACACTGTAAAAAATAAGGTATAGTGAAAGTATATTTTAACAGAAAAAATTCTGTAGTGTATTTAATGATTAAAATTATCAAAAATTATAAGTGCATGTATATTTAAATTTAAGCAGTGTTAATTGAACCAATGTATGAGAATGTATATATATTTTTTGTTAAACAAATGGTGAAAACCACTTTTATAAAATGAATTTCTTCTCTACTTATCTAAAAAAAATATTTTAGTATTTTTATGGTTATTGAATTAATAAGCCTACGGAATATGATTTTGTCAATAAAAATGAAATGGTAACACCTGTGGTCTATGGTTTCATTTTAAAAATACCAGAGTTAATACTTTAATATACTGTAGAACATAAGGTTTTTACTATTCATAATCTATATCAGAAGCTGACAGTTCAGTAACATGAAATTAGTGATTACCATTGGCCCAAAAATTCATTATTGGAGCATCCCAAATCTGCAACTGTATTTTCTAATTGAAATTACTGCACTGACCCTGAATCTACTTTACTGTAATTTCATACTCTTAATTTGAATATGCTAAAAGTTTTTTTTTTAATAATGCAGACTAACATCCATTTAATAGTGAAGAATTCTGTCAGTGTAGATTAACAAATATTATATGATCCTTTATATCGGCAGTTTAAAACTTATTTAAAGTATATTTGCACCTTCTGATTGTATGCTTGGTGAAAAGCACTATGTAAAATAAAGATTGATGGATAACATTTTTTCTTCCATATAGAATGATGCCAGTAGTTTGATAAAGGGAATCTAAATAAGATCTGTAGTTTACTTTTTTTCACAGCCTTTGCCTGTTTAAAATGTAAGCCATTTTAAGACTGGATGAAAACAGTAAGAATAACAATTCTGTTATGCTGTTTCTTTCCTTTGTCTGTAAGCTGCCAATAACCAGGGACCTAGAAGGAGGAAGCCTGGAGGTAGCCATTCTGGTGCTGCAGAGAGCAATGGAGGTAAAATTTTAAAGAACAACACAACTCGGATTGCTGTGGAAAAGTTACAGGAGGTGCAGACAGACTTCAGCACAGAGGGATTGCAGAAAGCATTACGTTTTAGTTCAGATCTCAGTCTTCTGGTGACAGGTGGCGCTGATGGACACATTCGTGTCTGGGAGGTGAGTAAACAAGCTCTCAAGGTGTCTTTTGGTACTTTGTGTGTGTTGTGTTGTGTGTGTTTTTTTTTTTTTTCCTGGAAGGATATTAGATCTGATTTTTTACAGTGTTTTTATTTCATTTTTTTTCTCCAGGGTGGAGAGGTATAATGTACAGTAGATCTACAGTATGGCTTATGTATTTGTGGAGATGATTGATTTCAGTTCATTTCTGACAATTTTCAGTGCACAAGTTTTCTGCAGACCTGGTTGTTTCATTCGTGTAATGAAAAGAATTCAAATTTACTAGAATTGGAAAAGGTACATTAAAGTATTCTCAATTTACATACAGTATCCTACTATGACGAAGAAGTTAGATTTTAAAGCACATGAAGGTGAAATTGAAGATTTGGACATCAGCCCAAACAAAAAGGTATGACTTCCAGTACATTTTCTTTTCCTTGTTACGTATGAGGCGAAAATGCATAACCTCATAAATATAGGATGCACAAAGCTAAAATAGGGGTCTCTTTTGGGCATGGAGTCAGTAGTCTGAATACTTAAAACTGCATGGTATTGGATAAATGCTTGTTGGATTTTTTAAGATAAGGTAAAAATATTAGTACTACTAAATATTTTTTATCCCTGCATTTTCCTTTTAATAATTGGAAAGGACTGAATTGACACAGCCACTGTTCCAACATGCAATCAGTCAAGTTTCTGTTGTTCAGAAACAAGCATGAATAACAGACCAATCTCTATATGTTCAGATACTGGGTCATACTCTTTTTTGCAGACAAAATATCAGAAAGTAAACTATGTATTTAATTAAAATTTAATATCGCCTGGTCTCTTTGTTTCAATTTTTGATTAACTTAATAGTGTTACATATAGAAACATGCTTGAGTAGATATTTCGGTGTGCTTAGATCAACATTTTGAGTGAAGTTCATAATCTTGAGCTATTAGTGGATGATAGTAACTAATTACAATTATATTGATTACAAGTATGTTTAATAGGTTAACTTCCCAAGTTAAATAGTGTTTCCCGGGTAAGTAAGTAGAAAGGTAAAATGTAATTGCAAAGTATATATTACAGAATTTTATTACCTTCAAACTTGCTGCATTTACACATCATTACTCTTCACCCTGGAAACCTTCTCTTCATATAATCTTGGCCTTTTTGTCCTGGTGCAAAGGATTCCAAATTTCAATAAATAACTCTGGAGACAATATGGCTAGGGCTGTGCAATTGGTACACAAAATCTTTGACTCCGACTCCAACTCAGATTCCTCAATTTATGGTACCTCTCAAACTCCTCTTTGTAAATAAAGCCAATTTATAGTACCAGTTAAAAGTTTGCGGTCACCCAGATATTTTCATTTTTTTTGATAGAAACTGATCATTTTTTATCAAGATACCATTAAATTGATTTTAAAAATATAGCCAAGGCGTTACTAGTGTGTATAATGACTATTACTGTTTGAAATGACTGATTTCTAATTTATTATTCACATATGGTACAAAGCTCCGATTTCAGCAGCAATTCCACCAGTGTCCAAATGGTAAACTCCCTTAGCTTATCGTTTAGTTAGTAATGTATTAATGCAAATTGGTTATTAGAGAAACGTTTTGTAGCTGCATTAGCACCACTGAAACCTGTTATCTTGTTTAGTTGTGCTACAAGGTACAAGCATTTCATAAATTCAGTTCTGGGTTCAAGAATAACTGAATCTGCTTTCTTAAGAAACATATCAGACTATTGTTTTTTTTTTTTCTTCTTCTTCTTTCCAGAGTGAATGTTATTCTATGTAACTGTAGATTTTATGCAAAGGTGTCTGTCTTGAGAGAAGAATCCAAAGTGGATCTAACCAGGATAAAAAAAGGACGAGGCACAGACAAGGCAACTGTTTAAGAAGTTAAGGATATTGGAGTATGTAGTTTGATAAACAAACACCTTATAGGTCCTCAGTTGTCTTTTTCACTAAATAATAATAATAATACATTTTATTTATATAGCGCCTTTCCCATGCTCAAGGCACTTAAATACATGTCAAATACCAGTGTCATCTGCAACTTAAAAAAGACTAACTTTCAGTCATCCTCTGTGCAATGTCTGTTTTTTTTCCCATTTTCACTTTTTGTTTTTATTTGCCAGTTTCACATATGGCTTTTTCTTTGAAACTCTACCTCTAATGCCAGAATTGTGTTTTCCCAGATGACACTGGTATTTGGCGTGTATTTAAAAAAGACCACTACTGAGGACCAGAAAGGCATCTGTTTCCCAAACAGATTCTGATGTCATTATCCTCTTATGCTGTTGTCAGTGTCAGCCTTCCTCCTCTTTTTCTATACCATTTAAATCCAGGTCGCCCTCTTCTCTCAAGACTTCCAGGCAATAATGACCATAATATACACTAGTAATGACTTGACTATATTTTTAAATCAATTTAATGGCATTTAGATGAAAAAGTTACAGGTTTCTATGAAAAACATGACAATTTCGGGGTGATCCCAAACTTTAGAACTTTACTATATTTACTATGTTGACTGAAAGCACACACCATACAAGATAAAGCATTTTATATCTGCCAGCATGAATCATTGGGCGACTTTTTAGCAGTCTAACCTGTTGAAGTTTGAGTTTAAGGCTTTAGTAATGCTATTGTGGTTTTTTATATCATTTAGTTACAGACATTGAGTAGCAAAAAGATAAAACTTATAAAATTAAAAAGAAGGTATATTTTTATCAAAAGGCTATGAGAAAAACAGTTTATGTGAATTAGTATATATGAAATTAGAAATTTGAACACATTATAATTTACATACAGTCAGAGTCAGTACATTTACACTGACTGCGACTCCCATAACCCAGTAATTGCTTCTTACCATGACTCCAAAGCTCTGTATATGACTGCAACTGGAATTGCTTGGGGCCACGCGAAAAATAGTGAGGGAAATGCCTGATTAAAGAAAAAGTTAAATGTAATGGATGGGATTTGAAACTGGATTTCTTGGTTAAAAGGCAAGTGTGCAAATTAGCATATCACAATCACAACCAGCGTAGTACTATTTCTGTGTTGATATAGGTCATGCTGTAGTATTTCTTGCTGCTTACTCTGACCCCAACCCATGCCTTGAAAGTTACTTTTATTAAACTGACCTATGGTGAGAAGTGCCAAGACAGTGCCAGATTTTCAAGTCAATGGCTTGCAAAACAAAGCTATGCATAAAGAATGAACAAACAAGCAAATGAAGATTGTGCTTTATAGCTATAAAAAGGAGAAAGCGCTACATACTTTACAATTTGTCTGTGTTTACTTAACAGTTTTTACTGTCATTGTATCTTATAGGAGTTGGTAACAGTTGGGAGAGACTTTACCTGCTATGTGTGGAAGAATGACCAACTAGTAACAGGACTACACTGGAATGAAAACTTTCCTGGTATACCAGATAAAATGTACCGATACCAGGCTTGCAGGTAAATGTTATTTCATTTTTCTTTTGATAAATTACTATAAAAGGTAAAACAAAGTTAAATATTGTTCCACAGTTATTTTCTTCAGCTGTGTAAAATATTATACATGACACAAAGCCAATTAAGTAAAGTAATGCATTTCCTTCCTAATATGTTTAGATTTGGGAGAGTAGAAGATAACAAAGAAGCACTGCGTCTCTATACCATCCAGGTCCCAAATAAAAGGGACCGTAAGCCTCCTCCCTGTTACATCACAAAATGGGATGGCAGAACCTTTCTACCGCTTCTTACACAGCCCTGTGGGAATGAAGTCATATCATGTTTAGCGATCAGGTAATGGTCATAACTCTAGTGACAAATTGTTGTTTTTTTAAATGCTTCTGGCTGCATAATGTTGTGTAGGCCCAATGGCTTGTTGGCTAATAACTTAAAATTTAAACCTTACATTCAAGCAGTCTGCCTGGCTTTTGATGATATTACCTAATATTCCTTCTAAAATGCCAAAGTATGTGTTTTTGAACGTTGCATTCTTCGTGCAGTTGTATTTTTGATATAGTGCTAACGATAAAGAAAGTGTATACAGTAATCCCTCGCCACTTCGCGGTTCACTTTTCGCGGATTCACGACTTCGCGGATTTTATATGTAAGCATATCTAAATATATAACGCAGATTTTTCGCTTCTTCGCGGGTTTCTGCGGACAATTAGTCTTTTTACTTCTGATAGTTGCTTCCTCAGTTGGTTTGCCCAGTTGATTTCATACAAGAGATGCTATTGGCGGATGGCTGAGAAGCTACCCAATCAGAGCACGCAGTTAAGTTCCTGTGTGCTGCTGATTGGCTCAGCGACGCAGTGCTGCATTAACCAGGAAGTCTCATCTCATCTCACTCATTCAACATTAACGTGCTCTTTATACTGCATTCAGGGGATCATCACTTTCATCGTCATCATTTTTACTGCGCAGCATATTCATCACGTCATATATAGCTACGTGTACTTCGCTATACAGTAAGTGTAAACTTATCTACCGATTTCATATTGCTTAGCAGTTGTCCCTGTTATTAATAGAGTAAAGGGTGGGTTGTAAACAATACAGGGAGGGTTTAAAAACGTCCAAATACACGTTAAATAATTAAATAAATATAGTGTCCCTACTTCGCGGAAATTCAGTTATCGCGGTCGGCCTTGGAACCTATCTCCCGCGATAAGTGAGGGATTACTGTAGTTCAGATGTAGAACTTGCTGCAGGAGGTGGCAGACAGGTGGCTGCAACTTGTTACTTCATCTGGGGACAGGCACACATATATATTGTAAATTATAAAGATATATATTAAGAAACAAGAACAAATGTGTTTTCTTTTCAGTGGCAGGATCATATTTCTATATCTTAGCACCAATAATCCAGTTTGCAAAATTGTTTGTGTTGTTACTTTAAATCTATAGGATATTGGAAGACTAAAAACATCGAATTTCCTTTTTCTTATGTACTTTCTTTATGCTTAATGTAAACAGGGATTCTGACCTGTAAAAAAGTAGTTACTAGGAGATTGATATGACAGCTATGAAAGATTAGCCTTCAAGGTTCCATTCATTCTGTATTTTGTTTTACTTTATTATACGAAACCTTTAAAATAATATACTTTACATTTTGTTCAGTCTTCAATGTACTTTACAGGTGACTCCTTCGCGTTTGTTGCAAGGGTTAGGGGAAGGCCCCCATGTATGTGAAAATTCATGAGTAATACTTTTGTCCCCCTAAGATACAGAGAGACATACCATATGATTAGGCAAGTGGACTTGTTTTAAACAAGTTGAGTTTTTTGTGCTTAAAAATCTTTAAAAAAAAAATATATATATATATTTACATACAGCTCATATTGTCCGGAACGGATTAATTGTATTTACATACAGTCCTATGGGGGAAATTAGTTCGGATCACGACCAAATCGGGTTGCAACCAGAGTTTTGGAACGAATTACGGTTGTGACCCGAGGTTCCACTGTATATGATTTTATGTGATACAAACGATTTTTAGTGTTGTATATTTTTGGCTTAAGCAGGTCTTTAAGTTTTTGTGATCTTTGGGCAAGCTTGAAAAATATTCCCATTTAATTGTTCATGGCCAACTTGCAAATAACAGAAACCATGAGTATCAAGATTGCAAATGTGGAGGGGCTACAGTAAATAGTAATACAGATGATTCTTCAAAACACTGAGGATTGTATTGTTTCTCCACAAATCTCTCAAGGATGTCTGGAAAGTGAAATAAGTTTATTATTCAATGTTCAGAATGATGCACAGCAAATAATTGTAACATTATTAAGTATACAAATGCATAGCAACACCACATGATAGTAACATTAACAACAATATTATACTTTACAGGAACAACAAAAGAAATAAAATACATTTTTTATAGTCCATAAATATTATGGGTTCATGGATGATATGGGAATAATGGTTTTCAACAAAAGATTCATTCTCCAATGAATGATGGTTAACTAGTCATACAGCTCTCAGCAGTTAAAAATAAAGAATACAGCCCTATTGGCAAAGGCTCTTGGACTGGAATGATAGCTTGACATCCTTCGGAGGCCCTTTTTCTAAAGTGTCACTCTGTATTTGCTTCAGTTGACAACCAAACAATCCATTAATGAAAGGCAGGAATTTACTCCACTGGACTGGAACATTGTTTATTGCAGCTTCTGTCTGTGTGCTGTCCGTAACAGGCTTTTTGAAAGGAATCTCCTTCCACTAACTACTACTACTGGTTTTAGAAATTCTCACTTCTACCACACCTTCAGTCAGCTAGCAGTTTTTTAGTAAAGTGCCCTCATCATTCATTAGCTTGAAGCAAAAAAACTTAAAAGGTTGAGGCTTCCTCTATTTTGTGTTAGAAGACTGCACATTCATTTTTTCCAGCAACATTCAATAATCCGATTTACCAGCAGAAATAAATATGGCACCAATACACATTGGTTATTTGTGCAGACATCGTTGACGGGGGTCCCAATTTAAATACTGCTCACTGTTCTTATGTAAGTAACTAAGTAAGTAAAAAATCTGTGCAAGTTTTTATTTTAATTCAGTTATATTTCTCACATGAATATTACTAAAAAAATGGAAAGCAAACATTAATAATACAAAAATTATCATTGAAAATGGAAAAGATTTCTGAGGCATATCACTGTCATTGAATTTGCTTAGTGTGAAGTTTAGATCAGTATTATTCAAGTTGAAGTTATTTCTTCACAATCATGGTGTATATTCATTGGCCACATACAACTGTGTTCTAAATTGAAGTGTTATTTATTTATTATAAAAAATAAAGGGTACACAAGTCCACATGTGAATGAAAAAGCCTTAAAACTTACTGAAGATGTCCATTTTTCAAGTCAACGTGTTGTCAAGTGTGTATATTGCAAAACAACGTATCAGTGTTTTTTTAGGAAGAGTAACAAAAACGCACAAAGCAAAACATTGTTGTGACATTCAGCCATTTTTAAAGGAGTTTGTGCACTTTACTCTTCCGCTTGTGTTCCTCAGTGGCATCTTTCAGGATCAGGGGCATGGATTCACCAATGAAAGCCATTGCCACATCCTTTATTAACTTTATTGAGTGTTGGTGCCCAGATGTTAACTGCGGTCTCTGTTCTGTAAATGACTAGGCAGTAATAACGGAAAAAGTCACATGATCGCTCATTCTTTCAACATATGGAAGCTTATTTCATTATTTTACAAAGATATATCCTGTTGCCACTGGATTGATAATATATGCGTGTCCTTCAGTGAGAGAGAATATTGTAATGACCCTTTGTAAGATGGAGGAATGCGATTAGCCACTTAATGCCAACTGCAGGTGAGGTGGCTCTAAAATGGACTTTCTGCTTTCTTCAGTAGCCACTTCCACCATACGGCAACCCAAACTCCCAGTTGTTTTGTCCTTTTGTCTGCTCATGCAAACCGCCTGGCTCCACCTTATTTAGCTTAGCTGGGGTCAGAGGCAAGCCATATGCCACTCTTTTCCCTGGTTCCTTGCCGGTGGCTATGCATCAGGACTAATGGACTCTAGCATTTGAAAGACGCATCCATAATGCTCGTGAAGAGATGTGTGTGTACCACCACCACCACCTACGGAGCTCCATTTATGCTAGCTTCTTCAGGTAGTGCAGCACTGACATTCCTGCCTCATAGAGCCAGGATCTGCATGAGTTTTACATACAGTGCATCCAGAAAGTATTCACAGCGCATCACTTTTTCCACATTTTGTTATGTTACAGCCTTATTCCAAAATGGATTAAATTCATTTTTTTCCACAGAATTCTACACACAACACCCCATAATGACAACATGAAAAAAGTTTACTTGAGATTTTTGCAAATTTATTAAAAATAAAAAAATTGAAAAAGCACATGTACATAAGTATTTACAGCCTTTACCATGAAGCTCAAAATTGAGCTCAGGTGCATCCTGTTTCCCCTGATCATCCTTGAGATGTTTCTGCAGCTTAATTGGAGCCCACCTGTGGTAAATTCAGTTGATTGGACATGATTTGGAAAGGCACACACCTGTCTATATAAGGTCCCACAGTTGACAGTTCATGTCAGAGTTCAAACCAAGCATGAAGTCAAAGGAATTGTCTGTAGAACTCTGAGACAGGATTGTCTCGAGGCACAAATCTGGGGAAGGTTACAGAAAAATTTCTGCTGCTTTGAAGGTCCCAATGAGCACAGTGGCCTCCATCATCCGTAAGTGGAAGAAGTTTGAAACCACCAGGACTCTTCCTAGAGCTGGCCGGCCATCTAAACTGAGCGATCGAGGGAGAAGGGCCTTAGTCAGGGAGGTGCCCAAGAACCCGATGGTCACTCTGTCAAACCTCCAGAGGTCCTCTGTGGAAAGAGGAGAACCTTCCAGAAGGACAACCAGCTCTGCAGCAATCCACCAATCAGGCCTGTATGGTAGAGTGGCCAGATGGAAGCCACTCCTTAGTAAAAGGCACATGGCAGCCCGCCTGGAGTTTGCCAAAAGGCACCTGAAGGATTCTCGGACCATGAGAAAGAAAATTATCTGGTCTGATGAGACAAAGATTGAACTCTTTGATGTGAATGCCAGGCGTCATGTTTGGAGGAAACCAGGCACCGCTCATCACCAGGCCAATACCATCCCTACAGTGAAGCATGGTGGTGGCAGCATCATGCCGTGGGGATGTTTTTCAGCGGCAGGGACTGGGAGACTAGTCAGGGTAAAGGGAAAGATGACTGCAGCAATGTACAGAGACATCCTGGATGAAAACCTGCTCCAGAGCGCTCTTGACCTCAGACTGGGGCGATGGTTCATCTTTCAGCAGGACAACGACCCTAAGCACACAGAGCCAAGATATCAAAGGAGTGGCTTCAGGACAACTCTGTGAATGTCCTTGAGTGGCCCAGCCAGAGCCCAGACTTGAATCCGATTGAACATCTCTGGAGAGATCTTAAAATGGCTGTGCACCAACGCTTCCCATCCAACCTGATGGAGCTTGAGAGGTGCTGCAAAGAGGAATGGGCGAAACTGGCCAAGGATAGGTGTACCAAGCTTGTGGCATTATATTCAAAATGACTTGAGGCTGTAATTGCTGCCAAAGGTGCATGGACAAAGTATTGAGCAAAGGCTGTGAATACTTATGTACATGTGATTTCTCAGTTTTTTTTATTTTTAATAAATTTGCAAAAATCTCAAGTAAACTTTTTTCACGTTGTCATTATGGGGTGTTGTGTGTAGAATTCTGAGGAAAAAAATTAATTTAATCCATTTTGGAATAAGGCTGTAACATAACAAAATGTGGAAAAAGTGATGCGCTGTGAATACTTTCCGGATGCACTGTATTCTTCCCATGTATTTATAGATTGATTGGTATCCGAGAATATTGGTTTACATACACAAACATATTTTCAGTAAGAATGACTCATCATGTGTTAAAAAGTCAGTAGTTGGTTTATATTAATTCAGTATGCTCTATCGTAAACTGTGATTTTCTCATTTATTTTACTGTACATGTGCTGAACACACCATGAAAACTGCAATGTGCAGATGGCTTAGCACTTTCAAAAATCTAAGGCATTCATTAAAAATAAAGTGTAGTGTAATCAGTTCACTTCAGATTTATTATTTGTGCAAAATGCGATGAAACTGTTTGTTTTCTTTTAATGATGTTGCCACTTAGCATGGCAATTTATTCTATCCTCAAGAAAAATAGTCACAAGAATGTGTGATAAAATAATTATTATATAGTTTTGTCATCACAAAGATGCCTTATAAACATGAAAGGCATATTTTCATAAATCCAAACCTTTTTTGCTTCAAAGTGGGTGTATTTGTTAGGTTTTAAGGCTATTTTATTAACCTTTGTAACCTTCAGCCACATTGTATGCTGCAGGAGCAGAGAAGGTATTTTTAATGCTTTACTCTAAAGCACAATTTTATGTAGGAAATTAATATATACAGTGATTATGAAGAAATAACTTCAACTTGAAAAATACTGACCGCATCCTTTAAGATGAAATCAATAGCTTTTTCTTTATAATGGGTTCAGCATGAGGATAAGATGATTTTTGAAAGTATAAAGTAGTATGAATGATCACTTACCTCGATCAATTCATGGCTCCATATATGGAATAAAGCAACAGAATAGAGGAATAAATTAAATACTTAATTGATGCAGTTTATTTTATCTTCTGAATGAATTCTCAAATTGATCAGTATATCCTGGTTTTCATGTAACTGGTTTATAAACTACAAAAGGTTGAGTCGTGTAGCTAAATTATTCCTAAAAATGTATGCAGAAGAAGATCTGTTAATCAACATATCAAAAAAGGAGTGAAAGGTAGCAATGCAGAGAATTCACTCGAGCTCCATATGTGCAAAGCATAGAATTATTCAACTAAAAATTATATATCGAGCTCATCTGTCTCGCTTAAAACTGTCCAAAATGTTTCCAGGGCAAGATCCAACCTGCGAACGCTGCAACCAAGCTCCTGCCTCACTGGGTCACATGTTTTGGGCCTGCACCAAACTAACATCATTTTGGACCAAAATTTTTAAGTGCCTTTCAGACAACCTTGGGGTCATAATCCCTCCTAACCCATTAACAGCTGTGTTCGGTGTTCTTCCAGACGGACTTGAAGTGGAGAAGGACAAGCAAACAGTGATTGAATTCACTACACTTCTGGCACGCAGACTTATTTTGTTAAACTGGAAGAATCCTAACTCTCCTCTGATAAGTCAGTGGGAAAGCGATGTTTTATATTATTTGAAATTGGAAAAAATCAAATTCTCAGTTAGAGGATCTGTACAGAATTTTTTCAAAACCTGGCAGGATCTAATCAATATTAGTTTAGAATAAGAGAAATAACTATTACTGCATTTACTTCCCTTCTCCATTTTTTATTTACCTATATATATTTCTTCCTTTCTTTTGTTTATTGTTGCCTTTTTAAAAAGCCCTAAGCAATTCTCCTTTGGCTAAGCTCTCCTTCTCAGGGGTGGGGTTTGATGTGTCTTCAGTTTTTTTTTTTTGTTATAAATTGATCTATTTGTATGGAATGATTACAATAAAATTAATAAATTAAAAAAAAATGTATGCACTCAATGTATTTATGCAGATAACAGGATAAATCTTAGTGAAGAATTTGGTGAACAGTCAATCTTGAAATGGTTAATACTGCTGACTGGCATCACGCTGAACACTGAAGTGTACAGTATATAGTAGATTGAAGTTTTCCAAACTTCTTTAATGTTAAAAGAAATAATTTTGTCCTCACTAAGGCATGTTAAACAAAATACAAAATATTCTTTACACCACTGTTACAGATTTACTGTAGGTTTAATATATGCCATAACAGTGAACATCAACCAGTACATGACAGCTAAAACAGCCTTCAACGTACAACACTGCAATGGCTCTATATGCCCTGACTATACTGACTCACCTTCTCCTTACCCCCCAAAATATAGTCACATCCTTGCACTTCACAAAGTTTTTTTTCTTCTTCAATGTTTTCTTTTCTCTTATATTTGTCTTTGCTGTCAGTCATTTTAGTTCGAGTGTTTCACAGGTTGCTGTCATGAGAAATATTAATTATATCATACACCATGGAAACAAAATGGCGTTGTATATAGGCTACATCTCAGATCTCATATTACCGCACTAAATAGTACACTAAAAAGAGTGTGGTATGTCACTCATGAAAGAATTCAAATGTGGCTAATTTTACTATATAATTTTGTGGCAACCCATTACAAACATGTCTGTGACTCAAAGGTCATGACCCATAGTTTAAAAAACATGTTCTTCCCCACAAAATATTTTAAAAACTAATTTTCCCCATTGGAATTTGGTTACGTCATGTCCACTTCTTGTACAAGATGTTATAAGTTCAGCACTCTGTGCTTTCTTTATAGCCACACCAGCTTTTTTCAGTTTCCATTCAAATCTATCTTATCTCAGTTAGAGGCAATTTTTAATGTTGTTATAGACAATATCCTTTTTACTGTATTTCCATGCAGACTTCCCACATGTTTTGAACCCATTTCATTATTATGAAAAACATGCTGGTCCACAAAGGGAGAATGAATCATCTTAAAATATTTTTTTAATTGCTAAGCATTCAACTCCTATCAACAAAATCACATATGCCTGATTATTGGCACCCCTTGAAATTCTTATGAACAAAAAAAATAAGGTTGGAGAATATAGAACAGGGAATCTAAGACCATTCCTCTTTACAGAATCTCTTCACATCATCCAGGGTTCTAGGTTCTCTCTTGGGCGTTTTCCTAATTTCTAACTCCACAGATATTCAATTGGGTTTAAGTCCAGGGAATTAGATGGCCATGGCAGAAGCTTGATTTTGTTTTTTTAACCCCTTTTGTGTTGATTTGGACATATGTTTTGGATCATTGTTTGGCTGTAAGATCGAACGATGACCCAGTTTTAGTTTCATGGCAGAGGCAACCAGATTTAAATTTAAAATTTCATTGTACTGTATTTCATGGAGTCCAGGATGCCATGTACCCTAACAAGGTCTCCATGGCCTTTGGAGGAGAAACAGCCAAAATGTCCACCATACTTGATAGTGTGGATCAGGTTCTATATAGCCAACCCTCTTTTTACTCCAAACCCACCTTGAGTGTTTGTAGCTAAAAAGTTCATTTTTGTTTTGTCTGACCATAGAACATGGCTACAAAGTTCTGGTAGTGTTTAGTAAGTTCCAGGCTTTTCTGGCATGCCCTCCATATAATCAGTTTTTATGGAGTGGGCATTTGATTGAAGTTTTGGAGACTTGGTGTCCCCATGATATTACTTTTTTCTGTATTTCTCCAACAGTGATTCTTAGTTTTGATTTTTTTTTTTTTTTTTTTAATAAACTCACTTACTGTCCTGCTTACTGTCCATTGGGGTAAAATAAACTTGGGTCCTCTTCCAGGCAAGTCAGTAACAGTTCAAGTAAATTTGAAGTTTTTTAATTATTGCCCTAATTGGTTATGTGGTCATTTTCGGGCAAGTAGTAATTTTTTTTATAGCCACCCCTGACTTCGGAAGGTCAACACACTTTTCTCTCATTTGAATTATGTGTTCTCCGTTTTTCAATGTTGATGAATGAATAAGGGAATTTAGCCTCTGTGCCACCTCATACTTACATCCCAGTGAAACAGGAAGTCATGGATTACTGCTTGAAATCAGATATAAATGGGAAGAAATGCTTTAGTTAGACAGTTAGTGTGCCAATAATAGTGGCACATGTGGTTTTGTTAAAAATAATTATTTCCTGATGGATTATTTTTTCTCAGAATAAATTTACTTCAATTAAATTGTTTCAGTGCGACATTAAGCTAACTCACCAAAAGGTGTTTATTTTTTCCCCCCAAGCCTTTAACTCCTCTACCAAGTGCCAGAAATTGTGGAGGGGAATGTGTATATATATTGTCAACGTTGTCTTGCCAGTATAAGATAAATTGGCTTCTTGTGTGACAGAAGAGTATCATACTCCCTACATCATGAAACCAATTACTTAGATTTATGTAGCTGCTGAAAAAACAACTTTTTTGTTTTTATTTTCTAATCCAATTCCTTGATCTGCTTGTAACTGCTAAAATATGTGTCCCATTCTGCAGAAAAATAAAAGCATTGAACTGTTTAGTCCTATTTAATATGTTTTTGTTTTACAGTGACTATGGAACTTTTCTTGGTTTGGGAACTGTGACAGGATCAGTAGCAATTTATATTTCCTTTTCATTACAGGTATTTATAGAAATTTTCATACATTCATATCTTTTTAATTTTTGGAGTTTTGTCACATTGCTTTATTTCAAATGTATTCAGGTGAATTTTGGGATTAAAATATTTCACAGCTGTTCATGCTATTTTATTTATAGAGGTTATACTATGTAAAGGAGGCCCATGGAATTGTAGTCACAGACTTGGCTTTTATACCAGAAACAAAATCTAGTCGGCAGCTTATTGGAGAAAATGAAGCAGTGATGTTAAGTGTAGCTGTTGACAGTCGTTGCAAATTACATTCTCTCCCAAACCGAAGTAAGTTTTTTGTTTTTTTTGTGTATAAATTTATTTTGGAGAGTTACAAAACAGAAAATATATGTCATTTGCTTATATATGTTGGCAAGAAAGATTTTATTAACATAAAATGTGCATAAAACTAATTTGGACACCTTCATTTCTGCTTTTTTAAAAGAAAATGCCTGTACAATATTTCAGTTCTATTAATTAAACATACAGTAGAATGTGCTCAGTTATACAGGTATAATGCAAAGATATTAAAATTTAATTTCCTACCTAGTTTGAGTAAAATAATTGGTGCAGCAATTCTTCTTTTTTTTTTTCCTTCAAACCATTTTCCGCATTCTTATTATATAATGTAGACACCAACCTTTTATCTTTTTTTGCCTCTTATATTGTTCGTAACTATATTTATACTTTTGTAAAACTGTTGGATATTCTCAACAATACATACAATTCTTAACAATAGTCCCAAGTTTCTGGATTATAGTTTATTTTTCTTTTTTTTTAAAATGTAAGCAGTCAGTCTTTCAGACATTTGCAAACAATAAAGCTTTATACTGTGGGGTGGGGGGGGGGGATGCAAAAAATCTCCTGATTGACATTGTATCTTTTCTTTTTGCAGGATCATTTCCTGTCTGGTTTGTTCTCCTCATCTGTGCCCTTATGATTGTTGCTTCAGTTCTTTTTCTACAGTATGCCTTTCCGGGGTTTATTTAAGACTAAAATATAACAATTAAATGGTTAGGAGGTGCCATTACTCTACTTTGTCAGTATATTTTTCTTTTATGACACTGAAATCATATCTTTCATAAATAGTGCTAAGGTAGTGTGATTTATCTGGAAAAGCTCAATCATTACTGCTAACAGTTCAGAACTGTGCAACTTTGATTATGTTCTTCTACTTGACTTAACTTTTGAAATATTAACACAATTTACTGTTTAGACAAAATGTTCAACATTCTTGTAACCAACATAGCTTGAAAATGCACAAAACTCAAATATTAAAATTTATGTAAACAAAGTGCTGTAGTACATATGAATACCGATTCAGTTCACCACCACACTGATTGGTTCAAATACTGGATATTTTTGAATTGTGTACTAATAATCTGTGAAAAGGAAATGTTTATTAATCTATTTAAATCCTCAAATATTATAGGAGTTGCAGCTACCAACCAGTCCTACAGAAATGTAAAGTGTTCAGTTATGAATTAAGTAGTCATTGGTATCTGAAAGACAGACGTTTAACTCGAAAAATACTAGCCACAGCAGAGAGCAGAGTGTAAGGTTGTTCTGTGCATTCTTTTGTAAATTTTAAGATGACTTTTTAAATAACAGATGTTAACTTTAAAATATATATGTATAATTGTAAATTATTAAAGTAATATAATCATTTTTAACTGGTTTGACATTATCTGTATTATATTTTGCATCAAATACAGCTTACAATGCCACTATACTTTGCTTGACAAAGATTTAAAAAATAGTATTTACTGTACACCTTTCCACATACTGAAAAAGGTGTAGTTAGGAATTTCCTAAAGTAACAGATACTGACAATTAAAATGCCACTGTACAATAAATTGATATGGCATATGTTTTTAAAAAAGCATGATTTATTATGAGTTAGAATTATCATGGTTTGTTTTGTACAAATTAATGTTACCTCCATAAAAGTGAAGGATATAAATAGCATTTCTTTAAAAACCATTACATCTTTATTGTAGTTTTTTCATTTCTGTGCCAGATTTTAAGTTTCTGCAGGATTTCTATTTCAAGTAGCACGAGCCCAGTAAAATTAATATATGAAAATAGATTTATTATAATTTGAAGTAATTACTCATCATGCAGCATTTAGCATAGTTTTTTTAGATTTTAGGCATAGTTTAATTATGCTTTTAAAGTCATCCGTGTTCTTGAGCATGTTAACTTTGTTTTGTTCACAGAAATATCCAGGAAGTACATTAATCAGGACATATTTTTATTGCTTTTTAAAAGTTTTTTTTTTTTTTTTTTTAATAATCCTTTGCATGCCTCACTGTAACATTCAGCAAAATGTTAATAAAGCTGTGGATATTTATCTTTAAAAAATAATTATATTGAACAATTTGCCAGATCATAGAATCTTATTCTCAGACCTTTCCTAGTAGGGGATTGATATAGGGCAGCAGTAGCCAGCTGTTAGAGTTGGTTATTTCTTTTATGCAACTATGCATATACAATTAATGAACTTGAAAGTGTCTACGATGTTAATAAAATTACTTTCCTTTTCACTGTGTTGTGTGAATTTGTGACTAAATTTTTACATAAAACATCTTGCACATATTTTTACTTGTTAGCCCTCAAAATTACCACTCTCTTTATTTTTAATCAAATGTTGTATTAATGGCTTGTGTTTGGAGTTGCATTTCATCTTTGTGTGATAGATAAGCAGAGAGACGTTCTGGCTAAGGATCTTTGACTGGGTGTGTCAGTGCTTTTGGAAAGATGCTTGGAAGCAAGGTAAAATTGATTTTAAAGTAAATGTTGCACACACCGTGAATGTAGAAAAGCACTTAAACCCATATTCAGGTGCTGCGTCAAAGTGACACTTTAAACAAGTATTATAACTGATTTATGTGCTATAACCGTGAGGTGACGTTTGACTGAGAAGCCCAGAATGAGGATAAAAAATCCCCAACTCAGCAAGAGTTACAAAATAAAAACATTAGCTTCTTAGTACATTATTTTAAAAATAAATAAATAAAATCCAAAATAGCTTTAAATTGTAAAGCTATTTAACTAAGCAAGTCATTGATTTTCTGTGTTAGTGATATTTTAATTTTTAAATAGTAAAAACAACAATGTACTTTCCTTTTAACAAGAACTGCTAAATTCTTCACTGTGACTGATACAGTTAGGTCAGCAATGAGAGTCATAAATAACAAAATACTTTTATCACTTTATTTTTGCTTAATGTTTTGTAAATGGTTTCTTTTTCATAAGATGCAGGAGTAATTAAGAGTCGGGAGTACTCCTCAGATCTGAAGTGTTTCTTCTCTTGCGTTTTCTAGTAAGTCAATTTATACATACCAATTCCAGTCCTGGAAACCATAATTACAGCTTCAGTTCTTACCAGCAATTAATTTGTGTATAACACAGTACTAGTTAGTTAAAGTATAATCTGGTTGTTATAAAATAGAACAAGTTTTCCATTATCTTTCCTAGTTAAGTAAAACTTTTCAAAAAGACTAGTCCAAAGAGGCAAATTAAGTTAACTGACAATGCTAATTTCATAATCCTGGAGCCTATAATGGAGAAAATTAATATATGGAATTGTCTTTAACATGGCATAATGGCTTTGTAAGTCCTTCCACAGTGTAAAAGGGAACTAATTTCTTCCCCTGCTGTTTTTCTTTTCAGCGTCTTTAAGAAAAGAATATTCTGTTTTAGAAGTGGGAGAGCAGTAAAGGTTGGTTGTGTGTTTAAGGGGTATTATGTTATTTGGCAAGTCTAAATAATGCCAGTATGAGTGAGTGCGTGTTTGTGTCATGTCCAGATGAACTCCTGGCTTGCATTCAGTGCTGCCAGGATTTCTCCCCATGCCCCACTAATTATATTAAACAAATTCAGAAAACTAATACAGTAGATCAATGCATTTCTCAACCAGGGCCTTTTCTGGACATGTCATCTGAAGGTTTCCAGCCTGACCAGTCATTTTATTCTTAAACAGATTTGAATCTTAAGCAACATTTCTTGTTAATCCAGGAGGGTAGGCACAATGGGAGTAATAATGATAAAATATACAAAGACTTCTTGGATCAAGGCCTTGCCGTGGCAGAAGGGCTTGCGCGGTCTAGTGATCCTCGGAGCTGTGTTGTCGGGAGCTACATGCTCCTGGTAGAGTTTCCCAAGGCAAACAGGGCTGAGGTGAAGGTCCAGACTAACTTGATTCAGAGACCCCACATGGATTTAAATCAAGGATTGGCATTTCCCTTGCCCGGGAAAGGGTACCCGGGGCCCCACTCTGGAGCCAGGCCCGGGGGAGGGGCTTGCTGGTGAGCGCCTGGTGGCTGGACCTTTGACCACGGGGCCCAGCCGGGCTCAGCCCAAAGGAGCAACATGGTTCCACTCTGTTGTGGGCCCACCACCTGCAAGAAAGGCCATAGGGGTCAGGTGCAATGTGATATGGGTGATGGCCGAAGGCGGGAGCCCTGGTGTTCCGAGCCACGGTTACCGAAAGTGGCACTTGGGACAAGGAGTGTTACCTCTCTGGCGGGGAAGGAGCCTGAACTGGTGCAAGAAGTTGAGAGGTACCGGCTAGATATAGTCGGGCTCACCTCTACACACCGTCTGGGCTCTGGAACCATTCCTCTTGAGAGAGGCTGGACTTTGTTCCACTCTGTAGTTGCTGGGGGTGAAAGGCGTGGGGCAGGAGTGCTTCTGGCCCCCTGGCTCGAGGCCTGCACGTTGGGGTTTTCCCCATTGGATGAGAGGGTTGCTTGCCTGTGCTTTCCAGTTGGGGGAAGGACTCTGACTGTTGCTTGCGCTTATGTGCCGAATGGCAGTTCAGAGTACCCAGCCCTCTTGGAGTCCCTGGAGGAAGCGCTGTGAAGCACAGCTCCTGGGGACTCTATCTTCCTGCTGGGAGACTTGAAACACTCACATCGGCCATGACAGTGAAACCTGGAGAGGTGTGATTGGGAGGAATGGCCTCCCCGATCTAAACTCGAGGGGTGTTCAGTTGTTGGACTTCTGTGCTGGCCATGGATTTTCCATAACGAACACCATGTTCGAACATAAGGGTGTCCATAAATGCAGTTGGCGCCAGGATACCCGAGGTCGCAGCTCGATGATCGACTTTGTAATCATGTCATCAGATCTGCGACCTTATGTCTTGGACACTCTGGTGAAGAGAGGGGCTGAGCTGTCAACTGATCACCACCTGGTGGTAATTTGGATCAGATGGTGGGAGAAGCTGCCGGACAGACCAGGCAGACCCAAATGTATAGTGAGGGTCTGCTGGGAACGTCTGGTGGAGGAACCGGTCAGTAAGATCTTTAACTGCCACCTCTGGCAGAACTTCAATCTTATTCCGAGGGAGGCAAAGGACATTGAGTCTGAATGGGCCATGTTCCGAGCCTCCATTGTCGAAGCAGCAGAACAGAGCTGTAGCCGCAAGGTTGCCGCCACGAGAGCCACCGACAATCTACAAACCTGGTGGTAGACACCTAAGGTTCGAGAGGCTGTCAAGTTGAAGAAAGTCCTATCGGGTCTGGTTAATTAGTGGGACTCTAGAAGCAGCTGAGGGGTACCGGCGGGCCAAGCATGTGGCAACATCGGCTGTTGCAGAGGCAGAAACTTGGGAATGGGAGGAGTTTAGGGAAGCCATGGAAAACGACTTTCGGTCGGCACCAAGACGGTTCTGGCAAACCGTCAAGCGCCTCAGGAGGGGAAAGCGGTACTCCACCAACACTGTGTACAATGGAGATGGGGCTCTGCTGACTTCAACTGCAGACGTTATTGACCGGTGGAAGGAATACTTCGAGGATCTTCTCAATCCCACCAGCATGTCTTCCTTAGAGGAAGCAGAGCTGGAGGACCTCGGGGGGCGCCCATCCATATCAGGGGCTGAGGTAGTTAAAAAGCTCTGAGGTGGCGGGGCCATGGGGTGGACAAGGTCTACCCTGGGTTCCTCAAGGCTCTGGATGTAGTGGGGCTGTCCCGGTTGGCACGTCTCTGCAGCATCGCATGGACATCGGGAGCAGTGCCTCTGGATTGGCAAACTGGGCTGGTGGTCCCCCTTTTTAAGAAGGGTGACCAGAGGATGTACTGCAACTATAGGAGGAATCATACTCCTTAGCCTCCCTGGTAAGGTCTATTCAGGGGTGCTAGAGAAGAGAGCTCAGTCGATAGTCGAATCTCGGATTCAAGAGGAACAATGCGGATTCCGTCCTGGCCGTGGAACACTGGACCAGCTCTACACCCTGGCCTGGATCCTGAAGGGGGCATGGGAGTTTGCCCAACCAGTCCACATGTGTTTTGTGGATTTGGAGAAGGCATTCGACCGTGTCCCTCGAAGCATCCTGTGGGGTATGCTCCGGCAGTACGGGATACAAGGCTTGTTGTTATGAGCCATTCAGTCCCTGTACTGGAGGAGCAGGAGCTTGGTCCGCATTGCCGATAATAAGTCAGACTTGTTTCCTGTTGAGGTTGGACTCTGCCAGGGCTGCCCTTTGTCACTGATTCTGTTCATAAGTTTTATGGACAGAATTTCTGGGTGCAGCTAAGGAACGGAGGGGGTCTTGTTCGGTGGCCTCAGAATCTCGTCTCTACTATTTGCAGATGACGTGGTTCTGTTGGCTTCATCGGACAGTGACCTCCAGCTCTCACTGGAGCGGTGGGGAGGAGAGTCAGCACCTCTAAATCCGAGGCCATGGTTCTTAGCCGGAAAAGGATGGAATGCTCTCTCCAGGTTAGGAACACATTACTGCAAGTGGAGGAGTTCAAGTATCTCTGGGTGTTGTTCACGAGTGAGAGAAGAATGGAGCGGGAGGTTGACAGACGGATCGGTGCGGCATCCACAGTAATGTGGGCTCTGCAACGGTCCGTCGTGGTGAAGAGAGAGCTAAGCCAAAAGGCAAGATTGTCAATTTACCAGTCGATCTACGTTCCTACTCTCACCTATGGCCACAAGCTTTGGGTAGTGACCGAAAGAGCAAGATCGCGGATACAAGCGGCTGAAATGAGTTTTCTCCGCAGGGTGGCTGGACTTTCCCTTAGAGAGAGGGTGAGGAGTTCAGTTATCCGGGAGAGACTCAGAGTAGAGTCGCTGCTCCTCCGCATTGAGAGGAGTCGATTGAGGTGGTTCAGGCATCTGGTCAGGATGCCCCCTGGACACTTCCTTAGGGAGAAGGCCATGGGGCAGACCCAGGACATGCTGGAAGGATTATATCTCCTGGTTGGCCTGGGAATGCCTCGGGGTCCCCCTGGAGGAGGTGGCAGGGGAGAGGGAGGTCTGGGCTTCCCTGCTTAGGCTGCTGCCCCCGCGACCCGACTTCGGATGAGCGGTGGACAATGGGTGGATGGATGGATGAATACAAAGACTTTCATTCCTGGGGAACCCTTGTGACTCCAAGTTTTTATTCCAACCAATTTCACAGTCAACACATTGTTCTTACTTTTAATTGATATAATTGTTTACTTAACTGTCCTTTTTATAAGTCATTTTTGTCCAAATTTTGAATGTTTAGGTTTTCTTTACCCTTTTCATTTTAAGACACACTTTTCTATTGTGTTTGCTTCCTTCCTTAATTGTTTCCAAATGGCAATAATACTGAACACTAAAGGAGAGATCCATTACTACAGCTCCATATTCGTTTGCTCATTTATAAGAAATATTTCCTAATCAGCACACAAATTAAAATGGCAGTGAAGTGATGGCTTCTGATTATTGTCCCATTTTGTGATGAGTGAACTGTGCTGAATTCACTTTGCTGTGAGTTTGGCAAAATCGCAACATTGCATTGAAGTCAATGTGTAAGAAGGAACAGAACTAGTTTTGTCCCCCAGGGCTAGCATGGCCAAAAATGTGATCGGAACAAAAACCACAAAGAAAGTATAACAAATGGCCACAAACTAGCAATAAGTAAAATTATACGCAAGTAAAATATTCATACCATTGTACTCGCAGAGTTCCAATCTTGGGGCACACATTCTCCTTGCCACAAAGCGCCGCTGAGGGATTGGCTCGTTCAATTATTGAAAGTTATGGCTCTGGCCACACCTGGAATATCCTTTTTATTTCCAATCTATCTGTCTAGATATTCATTTTTTTCCATTAAAAAGAAGATAGAAGTACCTTGAAAACAGTAATGCATTTTTTGTTATTTCACAGATTTCTCATGGTTTCTGACTCAGAGAGGACTCCTTTAGGTTAGTTTGGACAATGCACATGGCAAATTATGCATGCATTTGGCTGGCATACAAAGTTAGTTATGCGATGGAAAGTGATTGAAAAAGCACACAGAGATCTTTGTTATATATCCAGTGGCAGTACTCATAATATTCTCATTATGGTCCACTAATGTACCCATCAAATAAAAATCTTTATGCGGGATGAAAATCTGGCTGGAGAACCAATCGGATTGTGACATTACACATGTACAGAGCAGATTGGACAGTGACATTGCAGTATACAGGTGTGAACGTTCTGTGCATGGCTGCCATATCTCTGATGTTACAATGAACTTTGCAAAGGGGTGCTAGGAAAAAAATAAATATTTTTCTAAACTGGTTGCATGTCAAATTTCCAAGAAAATATTCGGAGAATGGATGGAGTAACTGGCAAACACAGCATATTCACTGCAAAATTTGGCAAATTTCACTGTTCAGCATTATTAATCATCAGGATTTGAATGCAGTTGATTGAGAAAACTTTACAGAAAGAGCAAAACAATGTAGGCATTTAAATGGAAACAAATATAAAAATGCAAGCCAGATAACTAAACAACAAAGCCAATTAAAAGTTTTCATGATGTACTGATTGTGAAAGTGGTTGGAATAAAAACTCTGTAGCCATGGAGAGGTCCGCAGGGCTGAAATTGAAAATCATTGCTATATTATTGTTGCTTGCAGATTTATTTTTAAATTTTTCCCCCCACTATTGACATTTTTATTGAAACCTGCAGATCCGTGTAAAATTCCAAATCATTATAATCTGATGGGCACTGTGTCTACCAGCTATGAAAAACTGCGAATGATAGGATACAGGTTCACATACCTGCCTGATTCCAGAGTGATCCATAGTAATACTCTAAAAAATTTTGTGTGTTACAGCACTGTATAAAATATGTAGGACATTGCTTTTTCAATAATAGTCTTTTGTTTGGTTGGAAACTTTTTCTGTGAAATTGACATGTCTCAATCACATTTGCTCACTGACACAAATCAGTTTTAATTTCCTGGACTGAAATACTGTATGTATACTTATTGAGGCCCACAGAAACAGCTCTTCACAATTTCATCTTAATGACATCTTTTAAACACATTGTTTGTTTAAATAAGACAAGCAGGGCCCAAAAGCAGCTGTATAGATAATTATGTTGTCTTATCTCAGCAGGGCCTCTCCCTGGAATTCAAAGAGATTGTGTTTTTGGCATAGACTTCTCAGTCTTGTAATATGTAGTATCATGCCTGGCCTTAGGAGTGAGTGGCACAATTATAAAAGCATGTTATTTTTTTCCCTTTACAAATCAATTTTTGGTAAGTAGATTGATCAATGTATATGCAGACATATGGTAATGTGCCTGGATGAATTACTTAACACCCAACTGTACCAAGAAATTTCTAGAAACTTGGAATTGTTCATTATTTTCTTGTTCTTAATAGTTCAAGTACAAAGCTGAATAATTTTCTTAAGTTGACAGTGTCTAAAATTATACACGTACCAAACCAAATGTGCAAGTTTACTGGACACATTGCTTTGTCCTTCCACACTCCTCTGATTTGATTTTGATATAAGATTTGTGTTTCAGTGTGACTTGTAGTGGACTGGTGTCCCATGTAATGTAGGTGTCCACCTTATGTGCTATGCTGTTGGGATAGGCACCGGCTCTCTGTGATCCTGAACTTGGTAAGTGACTGGGGAAACTGATAAAATGGTTATTATATTTTCACTTGGCTACCCCAAGGCTTCACTTCACATCACTTTGATATATCCTGTAATACATTTCATATACCTTAAGATATATGAAAAAGTTTGAGAACCCCTCTTAATTCTTTGGATTTTTGTTTATAATTGGCTGAGCTTTCAAAGTAGCAACTTCTTTTTAATATATGACATGTCTTATGGAAACAGTAGTATTTCAGCAGTGACATTAAGTTTATTGGATTAACAGAAAATATGCAATATGCATCATAACAAAATTAGACAGGTGCATAAATTTGGGCACCCCAACAGAGATATTACATCAATACTTAGTTGAGCCTCCTTTTGCAAATCTAACAGCCTCTAGACGCCTACTATAGCCTTTGATGAGTGTCTGGATTCTGGATGGAGGTATTTTTGACCAATCTTCCATACAAAATCTCTCCAGTTCAATTAAACTTGATGGCTGCCGAGCATGGACAGCCTGCTTCAAATCCTTCCATAGATTTTCGATGATATTCAAGTCAGGGGACTGTGACGGCCATTCCAGAACATTGTACTTCTCCCTCTGCATGAATGCCTTTTTAGATTTTGAATTGTGTTTTGTGTCATTGTCTTGTTGGAATATCCAACCCCTGCCTAAGTTCAACTTTGTGACTGATGCTTGAACATTATCCTGAAGAATTTGTTGATATTGGGTTGAATTCATCCGACCCTCGACTTTAACAAGGGCCCCATTCCCTGAACTTGCCACACAGCTCCACAGTATGATGGAACCTCCACCAAATTTGACAGTACAGTGGTGTGAAAAACTATTTGCCCCCTTCCTGATTTCTTATTCTTTTGCATGTTTGTCACACAAAATGTTTCTGATCATCAAACACATTTAACCATTAGTCAAATATAACACAAGTAAACACAAAATGCAGTTTGTAAATGGTGGTTTTTATTATTTAGGGAGAAAAAAAAATCCAAACCTACATGGCCCTGTGTGAAAAAGTAATTGCCCCCTGAACCTAATAACTGGTTGGGCCACCCTTAGCAGCAATAACTGCAATCAAGCGTTTGCGATAACTTGCAATGAGTCTTTTACAGCGCTCTGGAGGAATTTTGGCCCACTCATCTTTGCAAAATTGTTGTAATTCAGCTTTATTTGAGGGTTTTCTATCATGAACCGCCTTTTTAAGGTCATGCCATAGCATCTCAATTGGATTCAGGTCAGGACTTTGACTAGGCCACTCCAAAGTCTTCATTTTGTTTTTCTTCAGCCATTCAGAGGTGGATTTGCTGGTGTGTTTTGGGTCATTGTCCTGTTGCAGCACCCAAGATCGCTTCAGCTTGAGTTGACGAACAGATGGCCGGACATTCTCCTTCAGGATTTTTTGGTAGACAGTAGAATTCATGGTTCCATCTATCACAGCAAGCCTTCCAGGTCCTGAAGCAGCAAAACAACCCCAGACCATCACACTACCACCACCATATTTTACTGTTGGTATGATGTTCTTTTTCTGAAATGCTGTGTTCCTTTTACGCCAGATGTAACGGGACATTTGCCTTCCAAAAAGTTCAACTTTTGTCTCATCAGTCCACAAGGTATTTTCCCAAAAGTCTTGGCAATCATTGAGATGTTTCTTAGCAAAATTGAGACGAGCCCTAATGTTCTTTTTGCTTAACAGTGGTTTGCGTCTTGGAAATCTGCCATGCAGGCCATTTTTGCCCAGTCTCTTTCTTATGGTGGAGTCGTGAACACTGACCTTAATTGAGGCAAGTGAGGCCTGCAGTTCTTTAGACGTTGTCCTGGGGTCTTTTGTGACCTCTCGGATGAGTCGTCTCTGCGCTCTTGGGGTAATTTTGGTCGGCCGGCCACTCCTGGGAAGGTTCACCACTGTTCCATGTTTTTGCCATTTGTGGATAATGGCTCTCACTGTGGTTCGCTGGAGTCCCAAAGCTTTAGAAATGGCTTTATAACCTTTACCAGACTGATAGATCTCAATTACTTCTGTTCTCATTTGTTCCTGAATTTCTTTGGATCTTGGCATGATGTCTAGCTTTTGAGGTGCTTTTGGTCTACTTCTCGGTGTCAGGCAGCTCCTATTTAAGTGATTTCTTGATTGAAACAGGAGTGGCAGTAATCAGGCCTGGGGGTGGCTACAGAAATTGAACTCAGGTGTGATACACCACAGTTAGGTTATTTTTTAACAAGGGGGCAATTACTTTTTCACACAGGGCCATGTAGGTTTGGATTTTTTTTCTCCCTAAATAATAAAAACCATCATTTAAAAACTGCATTTTGTGTTTACTTGTGTTATATTTGACTAATGGTTAAATGTGTTTGATGATCAGAAACATTTTGTGTGACAAACATGCAAAAGAATAAGAAATCAGGAAGGGGGCAAATAGTTTTTCACACCACTGTAGGTAGCAGGTGTTTTTCGTGGAATGTGGTGTTCTTCTTCCACCATGCAAATTGCTTTTTGTTATGACCAAATAACTCAATTTTTGTCTCATCAGTCCAAAGCACTTTGTTCCAGAATGAATCTGGCTTGTCTAAATGAGCATTTGCATACAACAAGTGACTCTGTTTGTGGCGTGAGTGCAGAAAGGGCTTCTTTCTCATCACCCTGCCATACAGATGTTCTTTGTGCAAATTGTGCTGAATTGTAGAACGATGTACAGATACACCATCTGCAGCAAGATGATCTTGCAGGTCTTTGGAGGTGATCTGTGGGTTGTCTGTAACCATTCTCACAATCCTGCACATATGCCACTCCTGTATTTTTCTTGGCCTGCCAGACCTGCTGGGTTTAACAGCAACTGTGCCTGTGGCCTTCCATTTGCTGATTACATTCCTGTAAGTGTCAAGGTAAGGTAGTTCTACTCACTAATCATGGTGCTGGAGAGTGGTGGCGTGTAACATGGTGATTAGCACGTGCAAGTAAGAATTTCTTTGTACTCTGTATTTATGACAAATAATCCACCTTAATGAAAGATGTGTGTATGTGTTTCTGTTTGTCTGCCCAGTTGCTATGCCACTTAGTATGGGATTTGTAAAAGCAGTGCTAACGTTTGTGATTTACCATCTGTTGAAATGAAAAGTGCAATGAATTTTATTACTACATGTATTACAAAATACAAATAGATGGCACATTGCAAACACTGAATACTCTGAGATTTGAGATGATTGCTTAGATTTCAACCCTTTCTTGGATGAGTAGCACAGCTAGTAACCCTATAAACCTAAAACCCATTTTACAGTCTGTTAAGCTTTACTGCAGAAATGCAGGTCACAGGAGTAAAGAGAATTAAATGTCTTAAGGACGGGGGTTCTCCACCTTTTGTCTTGACCTACCACACCTTGTTCCAAACTACCACCTCTTTTTTCAGTCTTAAACTGAACTATCATCAGGCAACACTAAAGGTAACATGTCTTTATCTGCCCAAAAATATTGTATGTGGAGATTTTAACAAGGTATTACAGATAGTTTTGTGGGAGTTTGTGCGTCTTAATTTTATGTCCACCATTTTTTTTTACAAATTATTTTTAATGTTTGAACAACTGTCTGGTTTGATATGTGAAAAAATGTTCATGTTATTAATTTGCAAAAAATAAACAGTTCAGAGCTTGAATTTTATTTTTGTGTTTGGGGGTTTCCCCCAAGGTAACAACAAATGTTGGACATTTTATTGACTTTGGGGGATTTCAGTGATATGATCATCATGGGCTCTCCGAATAATCTCATGTGCACATACTAAATTAATTAATTCACTAACAGTTTCTGTCCATCAAAAAATAAATACTGCTTAAAACCAATAGTAATAGATTCAAACATTATGATATCACTGGCACATGACTTAGTGAATATCAAAGTAATTCAGAATAGATAGATAGAGAATATGTTCATTTACACAATCTATTTAATTCAGCTTTTATAAGAACACATTTTTCAAATTGGGTTTGTCAGAAAAGCACATTTGTCAATTTTTGTATTTATGATGAAATGTTTATTATAAAGACTAGCCGTACTACCCGTCTAAGATGGCTTGAAATCCAAGTAATCAACGTAGACCTCTGTGTTGACATTGGAAGTGCACCATGCAATACCTACAGTATGTCTCTGTTATGTGGCATTTAGTGTGGGATTTGTAAAAGCAGTGTTAATGTTTGAGATGCAGCATCTATGGAGTGACAAATGCAGTGCATTTTAGTACTAAAAATGTTTGTGGTACGTCATCTTTTGAAATGACAGAGACGTAGCAACTAGATGGTTACTCTGACAGACACACAGACATTATCCTTTTGGATGAAAAAGTATAACATTTACTAGCAAAAAAAACTACACAAACAATTTGTGGGACAATGGCAAATGCAGTATATTATGTTTAATTATATATAAATTAATAAACAGTATTTACTGTATGTACATTCATATATATCAAAATAATGTACAAATTATTAAATTCTATATTTGTGATGCGATCAAAAACCTAACTGAACTTTCCATAAATGCCAGACTCAAAATCAGGTGTAGGCAACTTCAGTCCCAGAGGGCCGCAGTGGCTGCAGGTTTTTGTTCCAAACCAATTTCTTAATGAGAAATCAAGTATTGCTAATAAAGCACTTATTGCTCAAGTGACATTTTTCTGCTTCATTTTAGTGGTCTCGCTTGTTAAGATACCCTACTCTTAATTGTTTATTTCAATCTTAAACTGCTGCATTCACTGTTTTATTGGCTCTTTATTACCAATAAGATAAAGCAGCCAGCAGATCTCCATCTAACTTGTTTTCATTCAGACCTGTGTGGATTTATCAGGCACTCTTTGGTTTAATAAAATACTTAAGAGAAAAACATTCATCCATCCATTTTCCAACCCGCTGAATCCGAACACAGGATCACGGGGGTCTGCTGGAGCCAATCCCAGCCAACACAGGGCACAAGGCAGGAAACAATCCTGGGCAGGGTGCCAACCCACCACAGGACACACACAAACACACCCACACACCAAGCACACACTAGGGCCAATTTAGAATCGCCAATCCACCTAACCTGCATGTCTTTGGACTGTGGGAGGAAACCGGAGCGCCCGGAGGAAACCCACGCAGACACGGGGAGAACATGCAAACTCCACGCAGGGAGGACCCGGGAAGTGAACCCAGGTCCCCAGACCTCCCAACTGCGAGGCAGCAGTGCTACCCACTGCGCCGCCCAAGAGAAAAACATGACAGACTGAAAATGATCCATTCTAGACTTCAAATCATTTGGATGATTTCTTTGGAAAGGAAAAAAAATCTACAATATAAGAACATTACATTGTAGACTAACATGCCATACAATTAAATAAGGTCTGAGACTGGCAATCATTGATTTCTAATTAATTTCTGGGTTGGAACAAAAATCCTTCAGCCACTGCAGCGCTTCTGGACCAATGTTGCCCACCCCTGCTCTAAATGAATCAAATGAGTTGATTCACTTAAACAGGTAATTCAAAATAATCTAATTGGTAAAGTGAATCGAAACGCCCACCACTACTGTCTTCACTCGTATTTGCTGCTCCAGAGTATTTTTTGTGTATGTGTGTGTGTTTTATAGAGTACCACCCACATACCACAGGTTGAGAACCACTGTTCTAGAATGTTTATAGATGTTGTCACACACGTGCGACTAGGAAGACGTTGTATGGACCAAGCAAAGCTAATTCCATGCCAGGCCAGGGGGTGGCGGGGTGCACTAAACTTTCTCCTGTTATCTCTGCAGACCAGCCGCAGGAAAAACCTGTCTGATTTAGAACAGAAGACATCACTTCCGGTTCCGGCACCCAGAAAAATATCACTTCCGGTTCCAGCGCCTAGAAGATTATCACTTCTGGCATCTACTCTGACTAATGAAGAACATCACTTCCTGTCCTATCCCTTAAAACCGCCATCTTGACAAACCATCGACAGTTCTGTTTTGGACTCGGTATAGAGAACATCTCTGTATTTAAAAGACTCTTTTACAGCCAGGAATAATATATGGGTGGCTGCCCCAAACCTTTTTTAAGTGTGTCGAGTCTATTCATTTTACAGTTTATAGGAAGGCAGCATTTATTTTTTTAGGTAAGTTTCTACTTTAGGTTCTCTCTGACATCCACTGAAGAAAATAAATAAAATGCAAACCCACAATGTTAAATAAGTAAAAGGTTTATTTTAAATATAAGCTAAAGAATGCAGGCAACATAAGAACATAAGAAAAATAACATAAGCAAACAGAATCATGAAACAGTACAAAATGCATTGACTAGTAGAAATAAAGCACTTCTGTTAGCACCAGTACAGAAAAGCACCTTTCGATAAGAGCAAGCATCACTTTTAAAACACAGAGCACTTCAATAGAAATGGACATCCTTCATTGAGCTGATGCTTAGCCTATATGACGGTTGAGAAGTAGAGGATGATGACTTCTACAAACATCTGGCCACCACCCCCTCACCATCATGTCCATAAGGATGGGAGAGGGATACATACATAATTAGATGACAAGTGGACTTGTCATGCTTTAATACCACAGCCCGGCAGGTGAGGAGAGTGTCCTCCTTACTGACCTTAAAAGATACATTTTAAAAATATCACTCATGTAAATCAATCAGTGCAGAAAACATAGCAGGATAATAAAAAATGCAAACTGCAGTCTTTCTACACTTATATGTAATTAGTTTTCAAACTCAGTCCTGGGGACCCCATGTTTGTGCAGGTTTTTGATTGCATTGCCTCTAACTGACGTCATGTAATAGGCTGTTTTTTTTTCTCTTCTCTTAATCTTAATTCAGAAGAGCACACAGCATGGTGATTTTTACATTTCTACAAATTTTGAATGATTTGTATTTTTGCTATAGCTTTTCTGTTGTTTTGCTGTATATTTGTTTTTTTGTCTGTGCAGTATATGACCTTAACTGTATCCTAATAATGACAGTTAACAATGAGCAGAGCAGAAACTTGAGCAAACAACACTGAATGAATGCTGGAGACTGCTACTTCCACGTCATTATGGTTAATTAAATGAACGGATTCTGCTAGAAACACATAATGTAAATCATAACGATAATGGCTATCTTGAAAACAAAAAATATTAAATTATCTCCATTTAACACATATGAATGCTTAATAGGGTCAAATAAATTATTCACCAAGCTTAGTTTTCTGATTTCTACATTGACCCTAAAGCATCAAAACCACTTTCTTTGTTAGGCTAGGAGTCCAACAAAAGCAGTGGGGGGAAAAAAACTTGCAGCCACATGGAGTCCCCATTTCAATAAAGTGAAATGTTATTAATTTTTTTTACTTTATTTCCAAATCCTTCCATAACTAACACAATAAATTTTGTCGGGTATATTTCTAAGCCACTAGGGAAAGCAGGTTATGTAATCAGTGCAATTTCATGAATGACCATCATATTAGGATATCTGCTGCATTACAGGCTTTTAATTATGTTTTGTCATTCTGATATTTAAAGAAAACATATTAAGTAATGAGTGGTTTATTATTTCTCCTGACATCAAAATTTATTCACATTTAAAAGAATAATAAATAACATCCTGAAAGAGTTTTTTTTCTGAGCTACCTATATTTCAGTTAGAAAGTGTCCGATTTACTTCTGCAAATATTTTTTATTGCATTCTTTTTTTGTTTTGTAATATTGCTACAGAATGGTGCAAAGTTATAAACAGAAGAACTTATTAAATTAGAACTGAGGTAGCACTGTGATTAGCAAGATTTCTGCACCCAGTCCCCGACTGTGAAGGTTCCCTTTTCTCCCAGTTTACTTGTGGGCTTTCTTCTGGATATTCCAGTTGTCCTCCCCCATCTCAAAGACGTGCAGGTCATTTTAATTTATGACGCTGTTAGTAAGTTTGGGTGTGAGAGTGAGTGGGTCCGGTGATGGACTGTCACCCCATCTAGCATGCTACTATAGCTTTCAGTTTTGTGACCTTCAGTGGTTTTAAGTCAGTTTAAAAATGTTTGAAAATGATGTTGGCACAGTGATTAACACTGTTGTATCACAGCTCCAAATCAAAATCCTGGCCTGCTCTACTGAGGAGTCTGCAATTTGTGTAAAAATTGAATATGCAGTGAAACTTGTTTGGCAGGGGATGCATCTAGCTCAGGGGTCCCCAAATTCAGTCCTGGAGGGCCCCAGTGGCTGCAGGTTTTCATTCTAACCCACTTCTTCATTAGTGACCTGTTTTTGCTGCTAATTAATTCCTTTTCCTTTCACTTTAATGGACAAGTTTTCTAAGATTTGTTCCCCTGAATTTCTTCATCGTTTCCCTGAATTGCTTAATTTCTTTCCTTAAATGGCACCCAAACAGAAATGAAATGAGAAGTGAGTGAGCCAACAGAAGACCAACTAAGTCAGGGCCTCAAACACCAACCAGTTGCTTCATTAGGCTCTGATTCTTGTTGTTAATTAAACCCGTTCATTAATTCCATGGCTTGTTGCTGCTCTCATTGTGCAATAGCAGACATTTCTGAAAGTGTTGATTTTTCTCTTTTCTAAGAGAGCCCTGTTAAAATGTTTTGGGGACCTGAGGAGATCAGCATTCCTGAGATCTTTCATTATTTTCAGATATTGTATGATGGACACCAGTTGTTTTGGTTCATTTTGTATCTTATTATTGTTTGGCTTCTAATTAAGGAAAAAGAAACAATTAAGGGGTCTGAGTTTTCAAGAGCAAGTCAAATAAAATTCATTCAAAAGATGTTAATTAGCAGCAAAAACAGGTCACTAATTAAGACAAGGGTTAATATGAAAACCTGCAGCCACTGGGGCCCTCCAGGACCGGAGTTGGGGGCCCCTGCCATAGTGCAGCATGATTTGGGGTACTAGAAAGTTTGTGCAAGATGGGTACCCCAACAGTTTACAGATCTGCACAAGACAATCATCCTTCTGTGAATTTCAGCAGGTTGCACTCCTAAAAATTCTCACTAGGGTTGTCCATGTTAATTTGACCCTGACTTCAACTAGACCTAGACTAATGGCAGAGTGCTGTGCGGTACGACTTCAAACTACCCATAAGCCATTGTGAACACGTATTGTGTCAGCTTATGTCTATTGTGGTAGTTTTCACATTGCTCTTACCTTTTGATTTAGCCTCGTACTTATTGTTTTGTCCATGGCAAAAGAGCTGAGTTTGCTTTTCAGTCAAAATGTCTAGCTTGCTAAGGCAATCATCTTAAACATTAATAAAGTGGGAATCACAGTGCATATTTAAAAACCACAGCTATTTTTTAACATTACTGATACCCATACAGATATAAATAATTAACTTGTTCAGCTCAAAAGCACACACAAGAAACTGTTTAGAGGCCCGTTCAAATTATGAGTAAGAGCTTAACATGAAATCAGGTGATTGCTATAGTACAGTAGATTAGACAGATTATGAACCAATCTTCCAGTTATTCCATTACAACAATCTAGACGAGAACAGGCCATTCAGCCCAACAACAGGCCATTCAGCCCAACAAAGCTTGCCAGTCCTACCTACTCAATTCTTCTAAAAAAAACATCATCTAGTTTTGAAAGTCCCTAAAGTCCTACTGTTTACCATTACCAAGTGTCTATGGCTCTCTGTGTAAAGAAAAACTTCCTAATGTTTGTGTGAAATTTACCCTTAACATGTTTCCAATTGTGTCCCAGTGGTCTTGGTGAACTCATTTTAAAACCAAGGTCTCAATCCGCTGTACTAATTCCCTTCATAGTTTTAAACACTTCAACCCTGTCTCCTCTTAATCTTCTTTTTCTTAAACTGAAAAGGCTCAGCTCTTTTAATCTTTCCTCCGATGTCATCCCCAGCGGCCCTGGAATCAGCCTAGTTGTTCTTCTCTGGACTTTTTCTAGTGCTGCTATGTCTTTTTTTGTAGCCTGGAGACCAAAACTGCAAACAGTACTCCAGAAGGAGCCTCACCCATGGGTTATAAAGCTTGAGCAGAACTTTCCTGGACTTGTACTCTACAAATCAGGGTGCTATATAACCTAACATCCTGTTTGCCCTTTCTAATGGCTTCTGAACACCAAAAAAACACAGAATACTGTTAATCTATCCCGTCATATTCAAATTTACTTAATCCAGTTTGGGGTTGTGGTGTTTTAGAATCTATTATGGCAGCTCTGGCAGTAGGACAGGAAGCATTCTAGGTTGGTGTGCCAGTCCATCACAGGGTTCAGTCACACATATAGGCACTTTCATTCACTTAGAGTCACCTACTGGCTTAAGCCACACAACTTTGTCATATGAGAGGAAAACCACAGCACTTGGTAACACAGGGAGAAATTGTCATCTTCACAGAGATATGAGCCCAGGACTGTGGACATTGTGCTGCCCAATTCCAACTAAACTACTGTTCATTTGATATAGCACCATTCATGGTAAGCTGCATCATTCTAATCTTAAACAGCTACACAACATATGCTTGTGTTTTTCTTGTTTTAAACGTATCACAACTCTTTGCACTAATCATCAATAGCATTATTATACCATAAGCTCTTTCAATGTTTAACTAAATAAATAAAACAAAATGATACAGTACAGGCAGCAAGGGTTATTCAAACAGTACGAGTACAGGTAAAAATGGTCATAATTAGGAGTTGAACAGGCAATGCTTTAATGGTTTAGTCTGTCCTAGGCAGGTCCCAAGGAAAGTGGAGGCACTGATTTAAATGGCATGCAGTTATGTGTTTCGTGACTGCAAAAACATGAAACTGATACTCATTTTGACTTATTGTAAATGTATAGTGAGTTTGCATTGAATACATAAAATTTAGCAGAATATATGACCCTACATGCAAGAAGAAATCAGAAATATCTAATGGGAGGCCATTAAGAGTGCTGTTCGCTGGGTTAACTTAGTGCCCCGGGATTTTCACTGCCATTCCAAACACCACCACAAATGCTGAACATTAGTGACTCTAAATTGGCCCCTTATGAGTGAGTATGAGTGCCTGCAATGGACTAATGGCCTGTCCAGAGTTCACTGTTGTTAAGAGAGGGGCTCTGATCAGCCCACTCCTGCAGTGGATTAAACGGACTTGAAACTACATGGATCAACGGACAGACTTAGGCATGATAATGATGGGCAAGATGCAATGACCGGCTGCTCTCGTAAATTGGACGGAATATTGCATGGATAATCCCTCATTGGGAACAGTTTCATGAATAAAAATATTGTGTAGAAAAAGAGTTAACACATTCAGTAATAAACTCAACATTTGTGCTTAGGTAACACTGGTTAACAAAGATTGCGTCACAGAACAACGTGGGCTGTTCTAAAAGTGGTTTTTCATGCTGAAACGTATTCCAAATGTTTCTATTACTGTTAGTTTTTTAGCTATGTCTTGTTTTAGTCTGTATATTTAGTATATAAATCCTTATTAGGGTTCAGACATTTTTTTTAAGTTAAGTTCAGCATTTAATTTTTTTTGGCTGTTTCTAAACATTTAAAACTTTTTTCCTAGAAATCTCTGAGCAGTCAAGCACGGTGAACAGTTTCATCAGAACATTACTGACATGGAAAAGTGATGCCAAGGCAAGTCCCAGTATGCTTGATGTCTACTGTTGGAGCCTTAAGATGGATATTTCTGAGGCCAAGTACAGCAGAAAACTGTACACTTCTACTTTTTAGGTGAGACGCTCCCAGCCTCTATACTTTATACATATAGTGTATCACATGACAGAGATCTGATTAGATATTTGAATTCACCATGATAGATACTGTAAGATTCACCTACGTTGATCCATGTGACAAAACAAAAAGTTTAATTTTGTTACCCATTGTCAATGATAAGTTTGGCCCTCTTACTTTTTGTATAACCCTTGTATAAGTGCTAAACAGATTACCAAGATCATTGTGAAGAAGCAGTAGTTGGGACATTAGATGGACATGCAGACGTTTCAGTTTTTGGTGATACACATCTCTGCCAGATCCTTCCCATGTTCAAACACTGCCCAAACAAACTGCCCAAACAGACGATCCATATAACTTTCTCCTTGTGGGAAGAAGCCTTCCAAGAAGCCAACGTGACCACCATGAGCTGTGATGACCAATGCCACATTGGGCAACCGTCGAGCAGATTCCACAGGAATGGCTGAAAGAAAAAGTCAGAAATAACAGTAAGTTACTTCCAGAGATTTTTTTTTTCTGTACACGAAAATACATAAATACAGGAAAAAAAGTTGTTTTTTTTCGATAAACTGTGTTTATCCCACTCACCTTTTAATGGTTTTTGGTAATTGTGATACAGAACCAAATATGCCAACACTGTGTCTTGTGCACCAAGTTAAGTGTTACCTTGATGTCTGACATGACAAGCTCATTATAAATAATGCTTGGGCACTTCGTTTTCTTTTTTAATAAACAAGCACCACAGCCATATTGATAGACTTGAAGATATGTACTTGCAAACTACACGGCTTTATTGCAGTGTATATTGTAATGGAAGACACAGGAAATCAAAAAATGTAGGCAACGGTGAGCGCTACAGAAAAGGGGCAGTGACAAAGTAATTTGAGATTCTGGCATTTTAAAACAGCCATGACCTGGCTAAGGCTATGCAAGATGTATTGTCAAGGCAGTGTGTGGGACTCCAGAAGGGTTTGAGTGTCTCTGATGTCTATTAGATGGGGTGGCAAATCATAAGTCAGCAGGATGAGCAGCTTGTAGGAAAAATTTAATGGATACTATGGAGTCCTGGTCCTATAAGGCCCAGGGATAATCTTGGGATACAGAGACACTACGAGCACCAAAGTTCTAGCCTGGTCTTCCTGGTCCTAATATAGAACAGGCTCTAACTTGGAAGTAGTTCTGATCTTTGTTTTAAGTGAAGCCTAATACAGAGATGCAGAACATAGTGCACATGGAGTCAGGAGGACAGGTGTGGGCAAAAGGATCCTGAGATTTGGTAGAGCAGCAAAGTAGAGGAGTGTTGTTTTACTACTGTGGTAGGAGGTGGAGAAGCAATGACACCATTTAGATAGGGGCTGACCTCTGTAGGTATTCCCAGAGGTGTACCCAATTTATTTTCACTTACTTGGGCATTATTAGTTTCATTTTGGGTTTGGGGATCGGCTCAAGTGCACCCCATACCATCCTCAATATGTATTATATGTTTTCTAGCTTTGTTGAAGGCACATGGGAAAAAAAAAGATATTGGTTGTCTTGTGACATGCCAATAAAGCAACTAAACTAAAGGCATAAGTAGCTGGTATTGTCCTCACTTCCTAAAAATACAGATCTTTTTATTTTTTCATTAGTATAATGTATGTGTCACACATGCATCCTTAGGGACCTGCTGGAGGGCTCAGGCAAGCAGAGTAATACCACCACCGGACAGGAGGCAGCACTGCTGCTGACCGTATCTCGTTTCCTCTGCAGCACGGAGTTGTCCCCTGGAGATGACGCCTAGCCCCACAAGGGCCAGTGTAAACATGTTTTGACCTGAGCGACACATTGAGACAAAGCTCTCTGTGACGCTAACAGCAAGATGTATGAGGAGCACTAGTTTGTTTTTTTTTTTATTTTATGTCCTATGGGACTTTAACTTTGTTGAACACCTAAGTATCAAACATGCTTGTGGCCTCGTTGGCAACCCAAATACTGCAATGCCTCAGCAAGTTTCTCACCACACATGTTTAGTGTGCTCCCATAGCTGCTAACCTGTCCAGCCCAGAAGAAAATGTCAAAATACTAACAGACGCTCAGTAGACAGCAGCACACATGTTTGAAAGGAAACAGGAAGAGAGCAGCTCTACAAACTGCCCATTATACTTACTGTGCAAGCCATGGTTGAAAGTCAAAGGCAGAGTGTCAGCCAAAGATAGGCACAAAAAATGCCTAATTTTAGCAAGTGTCATACATTAACAGCTGTCATTAATGTGTGCAGTTTCTCTTCTCTATTGTTGATGTCTCTTTTTCATATTGTGCAGAATGCAGAAAAGCTTTCTCCTATTCAGGGTATTTTTGGTTAAATTTTCCTTGCAGGTGTAAGTTCTCTTTGAACTTATTTATTTTCCCAATAACGCATTATGAATGTATGCTCTGCTGCAATTTTCCATCAGATATCTCATCCCTTTTACTCTCACCCCTCTCCCTAGTCCCATTTGGTACAGTGATGCGAAAAAAGCCAACCATGAATTCTCCCTTTATCTTTTATAACTGAAAGTGCAAAGCAAGCAGCCCTGCCAAGTCTTGGCAGGCAGAGTTGCAGGGAGCTGGAGCCGATCCTGGCAGCATCAGTAGCCTAGAGTACAGCCTGGATCAAGTTTCTTTATATTTTCCTTTGTTTTTTTCTTTTTGTAGTTTATTATACTTTAATATTTTGTGTATTTATGTTTATGTATTTACTAGCCATGCCATCTGTAGAAGACAAGTAATGGAATAATTTAAAAATATTTGCAGTCTCTTGCACCTTCAGCGCCTTTCCTGATGTCTCTGAAACTCTCTTAACCAGCGTTCCCCTTTTCAAGTGCATTCCCATGAACTCTGCTTC